>NC_132883.1:4986914-5286914 GCF_030463535.1 Salminus brasiliensis
TAGAATGGTCTGCCCCCTAATCACACTGTTCTAGAATGGTCTGCCACCCATTCACACTGTTCTAGAATGGTCTGCCCCCTAATCACACTGTTCTAGAATGGTCTGCCACCCATTCACACTGTTCTAGAATGGTCTGCCCCCTAATCACACTGTTCTAGAATGTTCTGCCACCCATTCACACTGTTCTAGAATGGTCTGCCACCCATTCACACTGTTCTAGAATGGTCTGCCACCCATTCACACTGTTCTAGAATGGTCTGCCCCCTAATCACACTGTTCTAGAATGGTCTGCCACCCATTCACACTGTTCTAGAATGGTCTGCCCCCTAATCACACTGTTCTAGAATGTTCTGCCACCCATTCACACTGTTCTAGAATGGTCTGCCACCCATTCACACTGTTCTAGAATGGTCTGCCACCCATTCACATTGTTCTAGAATGGTCTGCCACCCATTCACACTGTTCTAGAATGTTCTGTCCCCCATTCACACTGTTCTAGAATGGTCTGCCACCCATTCACATTGTTCTAGAATGGTCTGCCACCCATTCACACTGTTCAAGAATGTTCTGTCCCCCATTCACACTGTTCTAGAATGGTCTGTCACCCATTCACACTGTTCTAGAATGGTCTGCCCCCTAATCACACTGTTCTAGAATGGTCTGCCACCCATTCACACTGTTCTAGAATGGTCTGCCCCCTAATCACACTGTTCTAGAATGTTCTGCCACCCATTCACACTGTTCTAGAATGGTCTGCCACCCATTCACACTGTTCTAGAATGGTCTGCCACCCATTCACATTGTTCTAGAATGGTCTGCCACCCATTCACACTGTTCTAGAATGGTCTGCCACCCATTCACATTGTTCTAGAATGGTCTGTCACCCATTCACACTGTTCTAGAATGGTCTGTCACCCATTTACACTGTTCTAGAATGGTCTGTCACCATTCACACGGTTCTAAAATGTTCTCTCCCCCATTTACACGGTTCTAAAATGTTCTGCCCCATTCACACAGTTCTAGAATGTTCTGCCCCCCATTCACACTGTTCTAGAATGTTCTGTCCCCCATTTACACTGTTCTAGAATGGTCTGTCACCCATTCTCACTGTTCTAGAATGTTCTCTCCCCCATTCACACAGTTCTAGAATGTTCTCTCCCCCATTTACACGGTTCTAAAATGTTCTGCCCCCATTCTCACTGTTCTAGAATGTTCTGCCCCTAATCACACAGTTCTAGAATGTTCTCTCCCCCATTTACACGGTTCTAAAATGTTCTGCCCCCATTCTCACTGTTCTAGAATGTTCTGCCCCTAATCACACTGTTCTAGAATGTTCTGTCCCCCATCTACACTGTTCTAGAATGTTCTCTGCCTATCACACTGTTCTAGAATGTTCTATCCCCCATCTACACTGTTCTAGAATGTTCTCTGCCTATCACACTGTTCTAGAATGTTCTATCCCCCATCTACACTGTTCTAGAATATTTTCCCTCATTCACAACGTTCTAGATTATTCTCCATCATTCACACTATTGTAGAATGCTGCACTCTTCTAGGACATTCTTCCCTTCACATCTTTACAGACTGTTCTCTCAATCCATACTGTTCTAGACTAACCCCCATTTACACTGTTCTAGACTGTTTTCCACCTTTTACCATTTCACACTCTAGAACATTCTAGAACCCCCCCCGCCCCCATCCACACTACTCTACAAAACGTTCTCCCTCCTGCAGACTGGTCCATTCGCTTTAGCCGTTCTCGTTCTAAACACTCTAAAATAAAGGCTACAGCAGAACGTTGGTGTTTGTGCAGGAATGCCGGGTCAGTGTGCCACGGCTGTAAAGCCACAAAGTCACTCTACCCTCTCCGCTCCATTTAGAAATATTTATAAAAGAGACGGACGGGTCGGGAGCGCGGGCCGGGTTTGCGCAGCAGGACTTCCAAAAGTAACTCACAGTTTAGAGCTAGCCAGTCCGGTCCAGAGACTGCCCCTTTCATTCCTGCCCTATATATGGACACACAGATTGCACTCTGTGGGCATAACAGCACTTCAGAGATCTCCAGAGGGCCTGCAGATTCATTCACACGAGTGTTATTCTCCTCGCTCAGCCAGGCAGACATCCTGCTCATCCAAGACGTGGCTGGCCAGGGACCAATGAACTCCCCTCAGTTGCGAGCTGTCATAATCTCCACACGTAAACACTGAGAGCAAGCTGCCGTTTGTATTGCTCTCTTGCTCTCTCACGGCAATTCACCCATGATTTCCATCAGGAGATAAGCTTTTACAGTTTGGCTCTTTTACAGAGTCTCTCCGAACGCCATGTGACGAAAGTCAGGGGAGCAGTGGCTTCGATTTGAGTTGCGAGGCCGTGTAACAGAGATACACCCATTTAACAGGAGACACGTCCAAGTTTTTGCACAACATTACAGATCCACCAAGAATCCTTCACACACATTCCAGCCGGATTCCTTCGCCCCAGCAAAACAGCAGGAGGAAGAATTCCGGAGAACGTGATCGCTGTGTGAAGATGCTGATGCACTGAGGAACAGTGACCCGCTGAATCTGCTTTGATACTAATGTATATCTATAATGTATATTATATCAACTTAACATGGACTATATGGACAAAAGTATTGGGACACAAGCTTATTCATAGTTTCTTCCAACATCAAAGGTATTCATCCTGAGTTTATCCTGCTTTCCAGGGAAGAAGGATTGCATTCAGCAACAGGAGCATTAGTGAGGTCAGGATATTGGATCATCCCCCCAAAAAAGTACTGGATGGAGCACCACCACCACCATCATTCCAGAAAACACAGTTCTTCCACTGCTCCACAGCTCAATGCTGGGGGGCTTTACACCCCTCTAGCCCATGCCCTTGGCATAAGCCATGGTGCCAACAGGTTCCTGTTATCCAGAGTCCTACCCTATTGGCAGTACTTCTCTACAGGGACTAGACAAGCGGTGTATGTGTGTGTGTACATTTGCACATCAGTGTCTGCAATGGGTGCAGCCTAAAGTAGCTGAATGTATTCATTAGAAGGGCTGTCCACAAATATTTGGACAAATATAGTGTAAGCTCTGTGCATTGCCAAAGATAGCAGCGAACAATGAGAGCCCCCAAAACTGAACCCACAACTGCTCTGCATGAGCTTAAGGTCATAATATACGGCTGTGTTTATTTATAGAAATACTGTATAATGACAAGTGAAGTGAACACTACCTGGGTCCAACAACACTTGCTGAAGTCACCAATATGGCCCAATAACACATGTACTAATAAGCAACTGGACACCTACCATTGTGTATTATTGTTATTATTATTATTATTATTGTAATTATTATTATTGTTATTAGTAGTAGTATTTTATAGCCACCACACACAAATGATTGATTTGTTTTTAATCATAAGCAACTACAAAACAGGTATTTTTAACCTCTATGCAGACGCCAGCCCAGCATGAGCCAATGGCCTTTATATTCAGCAATATTTATCAACAGAAAATATTATATTCACCATTAAAGTAATGGCATTAATTTTGAAGTGTACATGACCTGGGTCCAACAACACTTGCTGAAGTCACCAATATGGCCCTGGCCAGGGTCAGCCAATAACACATGTGCTAATAAGCAACTGGACACCTACCAGTATGGAGTATGGAACCAGTGTTATGGTTATCTGAGATGCAATGTAATTAGGGATTAATTATTATTATTAGTAGTAGTAGTAGTGGTACTAGTAGTATTATTTTATAGCCACCACACACAAATGACTGATTTGTTTTTAATGATTAGCAGCTACAAAACAGGTATTTTTAACCTCTATGCAGACGCCAGCCCAGCATGAGCCAATGGCCTTTATATTCTGCAATATTTATCAACAGAAAATATTAAATGTTAGGGATTAAATATTATTATCATCATTATTATTATTAGTAGTAGTAGTATTTCCAATATCTACCCGTCCATGTCTGTGAGAAAAAGACCCTTCACACTTCAAATTGGGCTAAAGAGTCAGTTTGTGGTGGGTGGTCGTACGGCGAGTGTGCTATTTATATTTATATAGTCCCACATGCAAAAAATAAACCCCCTAAAAATCCCAAAGCCTCTTTCAAAACAGAGCACCGACTCAAAACACATTATCTGCTAAAGTCGCCATGAAACCCATCAACACTGATCTCACACTCAAGCTTATATCTGACCATTAGTGCAAGTGAAAATAGGATTTAGGGGTAAAGTGTGGCAATATGGGCTCAGGGATTCTGCTTTCACTCGGAGGTCAAAAAGACGCCATGACCCTATTTGGAATGGCGCCTACGCTTCATCTTAAGCGTTGAGGATCAAAATGTTTTTGGAACAACAACAGATTAACCCACTCCCCAATACTGACGGCTGGCTATAGAGACTGATCCCAATTTGAGGAGTCTGAGGAGGATTAAGTCATTGTGTGGGCTCCCCTGGTGAGGTTTTTAATGGTCAGCAGCCGTAAAAATGGGTGTTTTTATCCGCTATTGTTCAAACATCAGCCCTGCAGGAGATTATGTCCATTATATACTGCAATATGCAGAGCGCAGGGGCAGTCTCTGAAGCTACGGCAGCTCTGGAGCAGAAAGGGTTTGGGGCCTTGCTCAAGGGCCAACAGCGGCAGCTTAGCAGAGCGAGGGTATTGAACCCACAACCCAGAGCTCAATAACCACTTATCCTGCTTTCCAGTGGTGTTTATTTTATTGTTTAATAATAAATAATAATGTACAATTTGTACATTAATTCTAATAGTAGCTTCATTTTTAAACATCTACAATGAACTCAAACTTCTTTTGCATAATAAAATATATAAGAAATATAAAAAAATGTATGAACGAGTTTCAGCTCGGAGAACCTTGCCACCTGACATGCCCTTAAACACAACATTAGCCACCACACACGAATGATTAGCAGCTACAAAACAGGTATATTAACCTCTACTATGCAGACACCAGCCCGGCATGAGCCAATGGCCTTTATATTCAGCTATATTTATCAACAGAAAATATTATTTTCACCATTAAAGTAATGGCATTCATTTTGGTCATTTATTTGGTTTCCTTTAATGGCCTGCAGCTCCAATAATGGTATTTTTATCCTCTGTTTGTTGGACACCAGCCTAGTATAGCGCGTATGGACATATACTACAATATTTATTAACAAAAATATATATTATATTAAGCATTAAAGTTTGTCATTTATTTGCAGTGTTTTTTGGTTTTCTTTAATACTCAGCAGCTCCAATGTTTTTTTTCCCTCTATTTTTCCCTATATTTGTATTCTATTACAAATATTATATTAAGCAATAAAGTAGCGGCATTAGGTCAGGTCATTTATGATCAGTGTTCAGCCTTGTGCGAGCTCATGGAGATTGCCGACACCAGCATTTTATGGACATAATAAGTTAGTTATTAAGTAAATGGAGCCTCTCGGTATTTGAGCATATATGTACAATAAAATGTTAGTGTTGCCCTGTCCAGGAGGTATTCCTGCCTTACGGCCTGTGATTCCGGGTAGACTCTGGAACCACCACGACCTTGCCTAGTGGACAGGAAGATGGATGGCTGGATAATTGCCATTAAAAGTAGCCATTACGTTCCAACGTCCGTCTATGTGGAGTCAGCAAAAGCATTTCCGAACCTGAAGAACTACGATTTGTCGTATTCAACGGACATTGACAGTGATCGGTTACTGCGCTGGCAGTTGTTCATTACATTGTATCCAAATGTCATGACGAACGAACCAATAGAAATGCTCCAAAATGACTTGGGATACAATCGTTCTACGTTGGCTTCCACTGAATGTTAAGAAGGTTGATTAAAGCTGCTGTTTTGGAGACATTTGCATATTCTTGATACAACAACAACAAATAACCCTGTAAACACTTAGTGTCAATCAGCAGTGCTTGGTGTAATGAATGAAGTATGACTCAGCAAACACACTGCCAAACAGAACGGACTGATCTCAGCATGTTAACCAATCCCAGCAGTCAAAATCAGCTGTATAATTAACAGTGCTTCGCTTTTTAAATGTATGCAAACATAAAGCCTTGTGTTAAGCCTACTCTGTGCCTACATGCTGCACAGCCATTCATGCCGAAGAGAATAGACTCGTCTTAGCGTGTTATTAACTAATTATAGAGGCCCCAAATCACAACTGTGATTAATGCATCATTTACAGTGCAGGCTTAGCTAAGTATCTAAATGTAGTGCCCTGGGTTACACATGCTCAGTGCACACACAACCCCACACAAATCAATAGGCCATCATTTCTACGGCCAATTTAAAGACATGCCCTTCCTCCACTGCAGCAATCCACTGGAGCAAAGCACTGGCTTATATTGTGACAGGCAACTGTGTATCTGCTGGTCAGCACAGACAGACAGCATCTCGGACGCATGCTCCATTCTCTGGAGTTTAATTGGATTTCACAGCACACTGCTTGAGCAAATACCCCACACTGACAGAGTCTCAAAGAAACACACACACATAGAGAGAGAGAAGTACAAACATGGCAGAGTAGCGAAGAGCAGCACAGGGACAAAGCCGTTCCATTCCAGGGCTTTTGTTGGTGTCCTTAACTTGTGAGCAGAGAGCCACGTGAATGCCATCATGGCCCTGTTCTGGAACCCCTGTGATTAGATTTACAAATCGCATCAGGATCACTTAAGACGACTCTGCTTGGAGACCTACTACTGTACTGGACATATGCTGAGCCTCCACTGGAGCCACATCACTCCCAGCAATGTATGTCCTGCACTACATTCCTAAAATGCACAGACAGGGCCATAACACTGCCACGCTCAGCTCAATAAGGTCTCTGTTTAGAACATATGCTGGAGCTCCATGTCAACAAACCAAGAAATCCAAACAGTCAGATCAGATTACATTGATTAAGGAAAGGATTTAACCAATACAGATAACAAAAGCCAAGGTCTTCCTTATTTGACCCTGTTGTCATATTGCGGGCACTGCCCTGGGAAGTCCAGAGGGCAGTCACCTGCATCCTTCCCTCATTTGGGGTCTTGAAATCAGAACATACAGTGGATGTGTGTTCAAACTGATTAATCAAACAGCTGATCCAGGGTAGATGAGAAACCACCAGGAAGATATGTACTGCCAGATTGCTGACCCTGTCCAGTGGGGCAATAATAAAAAACACATCCAGCTACATGATGAACTAATACAGTGACCATGCCTCCAATGAGTGCATCCTAGAACATATACTGGACGTCCAGTGATAAAATCCAAAAGGGTTGCCCAAATACAACAACCTTTTTGGGGGTAATGGATTATTTCCATTGGATTTACCCAAGGCAGGTGAGAAGGGGCATGGTATTCTTCCAGAGAAGCTGTGCTACTGCTGACGCTGACATGCTGAACTGATATACTGACAGTGCATCCAATGAATGAACCCTCAATGAGGTAGATCATATCCTGGACGTCCAGTGATTACATCAAAAAGGGGTTTTGGGTGGTAATGACCAGTTTTTTTGGGGTAATGGATTATTTCCATTGGATTTAACCAAGGCAGGTTAGAAAGGAGATGGTATTCGTCCAGAAAAGCTAGGCCTGACCTCATGGTCAGATTGCTGACCCTATCTAATGGTGAAAAACACATTCAGCTACATGTTAGTTCACTAATATAGTGGCCATGCCTTCAATGAGTGCACCCAAGAACATATCCTGGATGTCCAGTGATGAAATCCAAAAGGGTTGCCCAAATACAACAACCTTTTTGGGGGTAATGGATTATTTCCATTGGATTTACCCAAGGCAGGTTAGAAAGGAGATGGTATTCGTCCAGAAAAGCTAGGCCTGACCTCATGGTCAGATTGCTGACGCTGACATGCTGAACTGATATACTGACAGTGCATCCAATGAATGAACCCTCAATGAGATAGATCATATCCTGTATGTCCAGTGATTACATCAAAAAGGGGTTGTGGGTGGTAATGACCAGTTTTTTTTAGGAGTAATGGATTATTTCCATTGGATTTAACCAAGGCAGGTGAGAAAGCAGATATACCTGACCTCATGGTCACATTGCTGACCCTGTCCAATGGGGAAAAACACATTCAGCTACATGTTAAACTAATACAGTGGCCATGCCTCCAATGAGTGCATCCTAGAACATATCCTGAACGTCCAGTGATGAAATCCAAAAGGGTTGCCCAACCACAACTACATTTTTGTGGGATAATGGAGTATTTCCATGGATTTAACCAAGGCAGAAGACATTCCTCCAGATTATATACACCTGACCTCATGGTCACAATGCTGACCCTATCACAAAGCATCCACCTAGTGAAGAACATTGACTGGCTGAACGGTCATTCCTGACATTTAACATGGTTGCCCAATCGTACTGGCCCATTTGCACCATGGTTGGATCCAACCATACGCCTGACCCCATGGTGGCATTGCTGACCCATTGCTGGCCCTGTCCAAGGCCAACAACATTCACCTTTCAATACATGCTTCTCTCATTCCGTGCCCTTGAAACAAGACCAGACACATGCTGAGCATTTCAACTGATCAGCTCTCAGATGAATCATCTCCCAGCTTCAGCAGGAAGGACCTTGCAAGGACACACTTCATCCATCCATTCAGCTCCACAACGACAAGACCACGTACAGGCGGAGCCGTACCCAGCGCAGGACTCACCTCTCCGGCGTAGAGCCGGCTGGGGGCTCGGCAGCCCCCCGCTGATGTGGTAGGAGAAGCGCATGGTTTTGAACTGGCTGGAGAAGGACGCGTGGCTCTCCGCGTAGCCGAGAAGGGCGCTCCTCGGCCGGTTCAGCTGCATGCCTGCTCGCCCTCAGCCTGGAGGCGGGACACGGCGGGTAGTAGCGAGCTGGAAGGGGGGTTATTATCTCCCAGTCTGCTGCCCAGAGCAAATCCCAAAATCAGATCCCAGTGCCTTCGAGTGCTGGAAAACTCCATCAAAGAGCAGCTTAATTCAGGGTCATTTATGGGTCATTTATGGGTGCTAGAAGTAAAGTGGAGCCTTCATAACGGTCCGGTGGCTTTGGGGTGTATTTAAGAAGGAAATGAAACCTCCTTTGACTCAAGTATGATTTTTATTCGACTTATTTTACTTGGTATAAATCATAAACACACCAAAACGCACATTTTATGGGTTTATACTTCCACACATTTGCTTTTCGTTCACTGTGAAGCACTGCAGGCTTGCTGGCGAGCGCATCGTTGCTGAAGTAGCTGGAAAAAGGCTCGTCAAGGAAAAACTAAACAATAAGGAGGAATTAGGCCAGGTGGGGGATTAGTCCTGTAGAAATGCAAGCTCCTAATCCATCTTCTGGTCACGTATTCGTTCAAAATGCACATTTGCTGGAGACAAACGAGGACAGACGAGAGGACGAACGAGAGGACGAACGAGAGGAAGACGAGGACGCGCTCCGCGCTGCGTAAAAGTTGGAGTTGGCTCCGGCCATTCCCGTCGCCGTTCAGTCCTTTCTCTGGAAAAGCTCCTGAAATGTGCTCACTCAGCTTCTTCCACACACACAAAACCCCCAAACCCCCTCGCTTCTGCTCTCAAATCCTCGGTCTCACTGCATTAACCATCCAACAGCTGAAGCGTCTCCATAAATCCAGCTGCATTTTTCCTTCCAGCCTTTACCGGGTACAGATCCACCGTGTGTGTGAATAGGAAAGCCTCGTTGTCAGATGTGGTGGAGTCCAAAAGACGATAAGCGTAACCCCCCACCCCCCTCTTCTCTCTCTCTCTCTCTCCCCCTATTTCTCCTCCTCTTTTTTCTTCCCTTCCTGGCTCCCTTTCCCTGCTCCTGTGTGCATTACTCGGTCGACATATGAAACCAAGTCTCAGCTCTACCCCCTCCTCCCCCTTCTCCTCCTCCTCCTCCTCCCCCTTCTCCTCCTCAAAACACCACCATCTCCACTTTTCCCAAAGTCTGTTTCTCATTTGGGTTTTTTTTTTTCCCTGTCTGTGGGGTTTGGACTTGAAATCTGATGCGAAGAAAAACGTTAGAAGGATATTTGGATTCCTCCCTCTCTCTCTTTTCCTCTCACTCTCAAAAACACATATTTGAAAGCATGCGTTTTTATGGGATCTCCTAATTGGGGGTGATGGTTTACATTACGTGAATTAAACTTTTAGCCGGACAGGGAGGGCAGGGAGGGCAGGGAGGAGGCTGTAAACAGCAGCAGAAAAGGTCACGGACTCCTCCAAGCTGACCCAGATTGCTCCAGTGGGCGAGCAAGCTGGGCGAATGGACTCAGGGGGGAATAAGAAAGGTTTATGGGAAGAGGATTTTTCTTTGATCTGTTGGTTGGTCTCCTGGACAAGGATTAGGCCTAGTCTTAAAATACACAGCACTGTGAATGGAAAACACAGTGCAGGACTAGGTACCAGGACTGTCTTGTGAGCATTTACACTTTTAGAAGATCCACTTCCCCCGGACAAGGAGGCTTCTAGTACTAGAACTTCTTCTAGGACTAGAAGCCTGGTCCTCCACAGCATTGAGGATGGAGATTCTCCATTGGATAGAAGATACAGTCCAGGAAACCGACTCCTGCACGTCCAAAGCTCTGTAGACGACAGCCTGTCCAACTGAAAATCCAGAGTATTCATAGGGGGTTTACCAATTTGCACCCATTGTAGCAATAAAAGCATCTACTCTTCTGGGAAGACCTTACACCAGATGTTGGACAATTGCGGTCAATTGATAGCGGTTCACGTATCCTGAAAGAAGCGCATGCCAGCCTCCACCGTCCAAGACGTAGCTAGTGGGTAGCTAGTAAGCAATAGATTAGTGATGGGGGAAATTAGAAGAGGGAGGACCTGGTTGTCGGAGGCGAATTAGCCAGGAGGCCCAGAGAACCAGACATGTCACCAACTGGTTCAGAATATATGGCTGTCCTCTTAGCAATGGAACACTATTACAACACAGCTAAGGCAACAATCACCTCCTACCTCTTCCATCTCTTATAGGACGATGTGGAAAAGACCTTTAGGAATCTGGACTATTTCCTGTAAATGTTTATACAGAGTCAAATTCATACTGGTTGAGTAAGCAGCTCCCATTAACAGCATGTAGGCCCTCATTCCTCAGAACGCCTGTGTGTGGGTGAGGTGGTCACAGTGGCTGTATCCCATAAGGAGATTACACCCTGTCTCAGGTCAAAGTGAGAAAAATGTGCCCACTGGAAATGTAAAGGACAACTCTAACACTGCAGAGATGGCTCACTACTGAGGGACTGTCTTTACCGTGGGGTCACAGTGACCCCTGGTTTCTCTCCTTGAGCTGGTGGTCACAACGTCTGTAATGCAAGTATAGCCACTGGTTGGTTTTGTTTGTGGACTACTTAACCTTACAACACCCTGTATGAGTATTTTATTTTTAGTGTAGTGCCAGACACACCCTGGCGTGAAGCGGGAGGGCGGACTAAGAAGTAAATTTGGCCAGGAGTCCGCGTCGGCTTTTCGGTGGCCTTAGAGTAAAGCCTGGCCCCCCAGTTAGAGCGATCGGCCGAAGAAAAGGGAGAGGACGGCGTCAAGGTGGGTGCGAAGTTTGTTCAAATGGGGATAGACAGAGAGGTGTGGGTGATGATAAAGGGGATGAAGACCTGGATTTATTCCAAATAAACATGGGTGCTTACATAGCTTCAGCTCCGCCGCCTCCCCACCCACTTTACTCTGACCATGCACACAGACGCCTTATTTTCTCCATCGATAAATTAGGGGGGGAAACTGAGGGATTGGTGATGGTGGTAAACGCAACCTGAAGTGTCTGAAAAAAATCCAAAATCTCTCTCAAACAGTAAATAAAGCAGGTTGTGATGAAGACATTACCCGGGGCATTGTTTTAGGATAGTTTTGAGACACATTTGGGTTAAATGCCTTCCTAGACATACATACAGGGCGCTGTTAGACAAAAGAATTCCCTCAAGATTTTGTATTGTGCTTTCTAATCAACCATCAGTTACCAGAGTCCTAATTATAATTAAATATTTTTAATCATAATTATTTATATACATACATGTGTGTAATATATATGTGTATATATATGTATTTATGTGTGTGTAAAATATTTTCTATCTCCATTTGTTCAAGAATATGAGAAGACAAGAACCAAAATATAATAAATAAATAAGCTAGACAACTGATGGGTCAAGAACACCTCCAAAACATCAGGCAGGTCTTGATTCTTTTCCCCCCGGTGGGCCGTGGTCAGTACCTACCAACAGTGCTCCAAGAAAGAACAACTTATAAACAGGCACGGAGGCCTCACCTTACAGGACCCAAAGGATCTGCTGCCAATGCTTTGGTACCAGTTACCACAGGACACCTGCAGAGGTCTTGTGGAGTCCATGCCTCAACAGATTATAACAGAGCTACCAACACCATATTAGGCAGGTAGTGGTAATGTTATGCCTGATCGGTGAAAAAGCAGTGAAATTAATCATATGCAGAGGTTTTCAATTATTTACTGCTTTTCACAACGAACGCGGTCACAAAGCAGCTTCACAGAGATCCAGGTCCAAGCCTCCTTTTAGCGAGCCAAGAGCGACAGTGGCCAGATCGAGAGAAGGAACCCTGAGAGGAACCAATGCTCCTCTAGGTGTTGGTTCAGTAGTATTACCTTCACCTTTAAGTCTTCTGAAGTTCAATAATTACTTTTTTAAGCAATTACCTGCACATGGCATCATGACTGATATCACTGTGCATCCCCGAGCCATATGGTTCGTCACATTTTCTATACTGCGTTAAAATGAGCACATCCACCGCCAATACGTCCAAGGTGGTCAAACCAAATTCTGCTTACATTTCTGAATGAATGAATGAAAAGTGAAGAGAAAAACCTGTGAATAAATCAGTAATTGATCATTAAATCACCACATGCCTTTTACGGCTAAAATACTGTTCATACAAGCAGCGGCTGCTTGAGGTTTACACAGCAATAAGAAAAATGCAATTACAGCTTCGGACCAGCAGGTGGCAGTCTTGTGGAGGGAGTCTTATGAGACAGACCAGTAGTGCAACATCCAAACAGCAGACCATATTTGCTCATTATAATATTGGTATTTAAAATAGCATTTATTAAAATTTATGAACAATTATAATCAAATGTGCATCAAACAAGATTTCTCTTAAAACACCTGCAAAGGTGAACATGGTAAACAAGTCTCTGCATATCACACACATAGTCTAGTGCCATAGGCTCAAAGGATACTCCCTCAAGCAACACAGACAGACACAGACACAGACACAGACACAGACACAGACACAGACACAGAGACTTCCAAAGTGACCTGCATCAGTCTCCCTCTCCTTTTGGCTCTGGAGCACATATGGACTTCCTGCTCCTCAGGCTGTACCTCGGCTGTGGAGAGGTAATTAAACCAGATAAGCAAATGACTGGTTTAGAGGAGCTGCAACGATCACACACTTCAATACCGCTTAAAAGAGTGCAGATCAGGAAGGGATTACAGCCTGTAAAAAAACTAAACCACACCTGAAAGCGATTCATGTGAGTAAAGAGAAGAGCTGAAAGACGTTTAGGAGGAGGAGGAGGAGGAGGAGGGCCTTAGTGAATTCCTCAAATGCCTGGGAATGAAGACAGGAATTTTTGGAATGTGCAGGCTGGGCAAGCTGAAATTCAGGAATCCCAAACCGCTGTGTATCCCACTGTAGCACGGCTAGACCTGCCATATGGGTGATCTCTGGGGGACTCAGCGGCACAAAAACGTTGCCAAATAAATTTAATGTAATGAATTCATTTATTTCTGCATCTTTTTGATGTGCACTGAACTGATCATATCAAAACCTGGCATGAAAATGGGGCTGCCCAGAGCCCTCACCCCTGTACAACTGTAGATCTGCAAGTCCAGACTGCAGTCCATCTGTTTCCCTGCAAACTCAGTTAGCCTCCGTTCACCCGGTTCTTCAATGGTCTTCACTGGCAACACACCAACTAACACACAGAGCTGAGAATGACCCACCACCCAAACACCCTTACCCCTGCTCTGTGGTGGTCAGTCCTGTGGGGTCCCGACCATTGAAGAACAGGGTGAAAGGAGGCTGATAACAGAGGGTGCAGAGAAACCGATGGAGACAATCTGGAATTATAAGAAGACTTTGAAGCTCATTAAACAAGCAGGGAGTGTAGAAGCAGAGAGGTGGTTTTAATGAAATGGCCGGTCAGTGCATACTGTCGCTACCACGCAAAAACGTCAGCATTTCTACACATCTGAGCTACACACCTGGTCTCTACCTCTTTTTACCAGGTATATACCCATTTATAACCATACCTGGTTGTCGTCCACCAGCACACTGTAGACCAGAGCGGAGGAGGGCCGGCCGCGAGAGCCAGAAGAACGACGTGGGCGTCTTTTAGGGATCTCCATGGTGCTCGACGCTTCCAATGATACCGAGGTTTCCCTGTGTCGGCCTGATGAGTCAGATAAACAGTCAGACAGTGGGAGCTTAAACTAGCTTATGGTAGCAGGTAAGTGCCACAATTAATTGTATTAGTAATCAAGTCCATTTGAACAAATCCAGTATAAAAATCTAAATCTAGAGCCTTCCAAAATATTATATTTAAATTATATATATATATATATATATATATATATATATATATATATAGAGAGAGAGAGAGAGAGAGAGATTATAAATTAGGTAGATTTGATACGAGAGCACCAATCATCAAGCAGACGGAGAATTCGGAAAGCCACGTTTGCCACATGCATGATACAACTAACAGTGAAATGCTTTGAGGAGCATAATTTCACTGTTAATTAATATAATAAGTAAAATAAAATATAAAATATATGGAAATTTTATTTGAATGGCAACATTTATTATGAATTTCTCTAAATTATAAAACTAAATGCTGTAACTGGGACCACCCCGTTACCTGACATCTAGATTACTTACTGCTATGACTGGTAGTAAAAGATGGCAAAGTGGCTTCGATCGCACCAGAGGGATGCAAAATGACCAAACTGCCCTCCTCTTCCCGATCCCAACTTCCATCCCACTGCTTTGGCCTGGGCTGTTTCCAGCTGTCCATGGACCCAGACAGACGTTCTGGAAAGCAACAGAGCACACTCCAGAAACGGCTTTATTGCTTAGGTCCAACTCACAGGGCAGCGCAAAAGAAAGCAAATACTCAACCTGCTTTCCGCAAAGCTTGCTGAAGATTTGAGCGAGTCTCCTTCAGCTCCCTCAGTATCTCCAGACTTTCCCTGTTAACGTTCCGAAACCGCAGAGCGAAGTACAATAGAACAAAGCTGCCAATCACGAGCATGGCTTTTCTCAGAATGCCGACCAGCATAGCAATCCGCTCCTACACAACAGCAGCAGCAGACAGTGGCATTAGGATTACCTCAGAACTGTCACCAGAAACAGTTCACTGCAAGAACGGCATTCATTGTGAACCTGCGTCTACCACATATACTGTTCTGCAGGCGTGTGTAGACTCACCATTTGCTGATATCCTGGATTATCGTTTTCCAGCACCATCCTACAGATCAACCTCTCCAGATAGACATTCAGGGCCACCAGCCCAAACAGGAACAATCTATAAAACAAGAGAACATACAGAATATGAGAATAATGCAGTTATGTGGTTTAAAAGTTACATTTACTTTTCATTATTAATTAAAATGCATCACATTTTATTATTTTTCACGTTTGAGACCTCTTCAACATCAGCATGGCAATTATCTTTAAATAACAATAAAATAATTTCAATAAAACAATACCTACATAAAAAACAATAATGATAACACACACATATATATATGTATGTGTGTGTGTGTGTGTATGTATGTATGTATATATGTGTGTGTGTGTGTGTGTGTGTGTGTGTGTATATATATATGTATGTATATATGTGTGTGTGTATTATTTGACCTTTTGACCAATTAGTTTAGAAAAATATTTACATGGGAAAAAAATTATAAATACAAAAACCTGCTGTGAGCAATAAATCCTAGATATACCAAATATTATACAAAAAGAAAGTTATATATGCAAAGTCTTATTTAATACATGTATTAAGTGTGATATATATATATATATATATATATATATATATATATATATATATATATATATATATATATATATATATATATATATAAAATATTTTCTTATTTTTATTATTTCTTTTTTATGCTATATATATTTTTCAAGCAATTATGGTTCTGGCTTTAAAGGACTACTAAACCCAGTTTTATAGATCAGGCCTTTGGTTACAGCGCTGTGGTTCTCCTCTGTCCACGGCTAGAACACAATAATGCTGAACAATCTCAGGGTCATCTTCACCTTGCCAGGGAACCGGCAAGCGACTGCAGTAAAGTCTGCTGCTATTGTCCAGCTGAAACAGTTTATCTGCCCAATCATAATGAAAGAACAGGACGGGTGACGGGGCGGTCTCTGCCTTCAAAAAAAGAATAAAGACTCTGAGGCTTCAGGCTGTTCAGATGTTGATTTAGAGGATTCCCTTACCTCAGCAACAGCACTGGCATTTTTGGAACCCATCAACTCATCAATTCCAAGGCCAAATGCATCAATCTGCATGACGCCCGATCAATACATTTTATTTATAAGTCGCAGGCAGAAAAGGTACATAATTTTACACTTACTCCAATTTTCCATCATAGTCAAAGTACCTAAAAGAAAAAGACTGCTGTGCAAAAGTTCTCCTCTTTAGTTGTGCAGTAGTGCTAAACCATTAAAACAGCTGAGAAGGCTGCTTCGCCATCAGCAGCCAGAGCCAGAGAGACCACAACTGGCCCTGCTCTCTCATGTCTTACTCTCACTGTGATGCTGGCTAGCACAGCCATCTGTTGGCTGACATATCAAAGCTGGGGATTCTGTGCTTTCTGGTCACCCAAAATCTTTTTAGGTTACTTACAAGTCTGCTGTAATGTAGTGGAAAAACTTTTTTTGGGGGGGGGGGGCGACTTCCAATTTGAGGCATTTCCAATTCCAACACTACAAGAGCTGGGAGGGTGAAGCCCCCCCTCCACTGTGACTAATGCAGCATCATTGGGCAGCTGAACGCGCTCTGAGGAGAACACTTAACCGCCAGTTGTTATACCAGCTAATAGAAATGCCTGCACTGGACGGCATCATGCTGAGTGATGGGGCAGAAGAGGGTCCTGCCTCCCACCGAGCGTAAGGCCAATTACGCTGTTGGACTCCTGGATGGTCACGGATGGCTGCTCCTTAATTATCCTGTGAAATTGAACCCCAGCAATCTCCCTATGATGGAGCTTCTTAGGTAAAGCATTCCTTTAACCACATCACATCAAGGATGGGTTTACTAATGGGGTTTCAATATACTGGAAAGGTATGGAAGGAATATCACAGGCAGAGGAAAACACAGTACAATATCACAACACCCATCAATGTAATTTAATTACTGGATTTAAATACCCCTTTAATCCTATTAATCCTTCAATAAATTTACATACATATTATATACATACTTTTTTTCTCAAAGGTGCCTTGTGTCCAAAATCATTCAGGCCTACAACAGAGTAACTCGCCATTGCTAGCGGTACCTGGCTCCAGACGTGCGCCGGGTGGAGGTGAGCAGGAAGGAGGCGCAGAAGCCCAGAGCATTGTAGAACAGGGAGCTGAGGGTGTGTGACTCAGACATGATGAAACTCTGGAGAAAAGCCATGCGGTTAAAGATTTCCGCAAACGCCACCTGCTGCTCCTGCACGGAATGCCTCATCTCCGCAAACACATCCTTCAGACCTGCAAGGACACGACTTTGGTCGATTGCACAATGTTTAAACAATCCCAAATGTAGGATAAAAACAAAAACATCATCATAAATAACTTACATTTGAACATACAATGTAGGAAAATGTATTCATTATGATCCTTATTAATTACATTACATTAATATAATTATATAATGGGAGCAACTTACTTATTTCTAATAGATGAAATAACTGAATTAATGACCCTTAAAAGTACCCTGGTGATGAGGAAAAGAGCCTAGGACAGAGCAGTTGCCCTCGTATCCTGAAGAGTTTTGTTACGACAGAAAGCCCAACATCTGCACAAACAAATTCCTGAACATAATCAGAACATCTAAACATCTAAACATAATCAGAAACACAGAAAGAATGACTTGCAAAAGACTGCGTGCAGAAGAGAGGCCGAGACAGCTTACAAACAGAAGGAAACTCCTTAACTTTTAATGGAAGTCAATGTAGGAGCATTTCTATTGGTCCATTCACCAGGTAAAGAATAAATAACAGACTCGCATGGTGTCAAAAAAAGGTTTTAGAAACAGTGACACGATACACATATGAATATTAAGTAGTTTGTGTTTTTATATTTATATATTTATCTCCAGAAAAAAAAAAACAGACCACCTTACATTATTAGTTTCTCTGGTTTTAATGTGTTTAAGGGAAATTAACATTTGCTTTGTATTTCAATAACCATGGACAACATTTCCCCTAAATTCCAAACGACAATATTTGCTATTTAGAGAATTTATTTGCAGAAATGACAACTGCTTAAAAACAGCTGCTTAAATAATGCACAGAAATGTTATAATAATTATAATGTAAAGAAGTTATTATTATTATTATTATTATTCTTATTAAATTTAAACACCAGTACTAATATCTGAACTTTGAGAGCATTCAAAAATCACAATAGTGAAATAACCTTGACTGACCAATCACAGCTTTAATGTCTTGGCCGGCTCTCCACTGGTCTTTCACATTGTTGTTGGGACTTTATGCCATTCAGTCTGCAAATTCAGCCAACTCAGCTTTTTTAATGAAATGCCAGGAAGAAGATGTCTGCCAGACACGTAGAGATGCTAATTTAAGGAAAAAAAATTAAGTGGTCTTTTAATGGAATTCCAGAGCTCTCTGTGTGTGTGTGTGTGTGTGTGTGTGTGTGTGTGTGTGTGTGTGTGTTATTTATTTATTTATTTATTTATATTATCAATTGGAATTAAGCGTGTGTCTATTTAAGTTATTGCTGCCGTCCAAAGGCAGTTTAGTTTTCTCCTTGGTTTGAACCCTGTAGCTGCTACAAATACTGTGTAAATGCTGGATGTTTGGACCAATAGAAATGCCCTAAATCACTTGGGTTAAACTTTTTTTTTTTTTTTACACTGACTTCCATTCAAAGCTCAGAACACTTTTGCTTTTTGAGAGAACAGCAGGAAGACCGCTGTATTCATCAACATTCAGAAGCTCTGCATTCTACCAAATATAATGGCTTCTTACCACACGCTGCTGTTGAGTTCAGGTACGCTGCTGTATTGACTGCTGAGAACCTGGACAGTTTCAAAGCCGCATTGTTAAAATTACCGTTTGTAGAGTCCTGCAGGGTGTTTTTGAGCTCCTCTCCGTTGCGCAGGATGGTTTCCTGCGATTTGAGGGCTGCACTCTGGGCTTCTACAAGATCCTCTGCCATCCTCTGAGTGGACGCTAGCTGCTCGGCCACACTGGCTGAATTCTCGGTCAGCCTGATGCGTTTAAAGAAAAAAAAAAAAGAAAGAAAAAAAAAAAAAAAAAGACTGACAATCTGATAAACACACACCATTAAAAAAATTAATTTTTGCCATTGGCATTTATACAATATCGGTCATCCGGTGTGACAACAGGAAGTCAGGATTGGCCAACAGTAGGTTTTACGTAAAGAAAGGAATGGAGTTACTGCTTTTACATGGTTCTTTATGGGCCCAAAAGTGGTTTTTCGATGGAACCACCAAAAGAACCCTATTTTTTAAACTACACTCTTAAAAATATGGAACCACCAAAGAACCCTATTTTTAAGATTGTAGTTTTAAAAATAGGGTTCTTTTGGTGGTTCCATCGAAGAACCACTTTTGGACCCATAAAGAACCATGTAAAAGCAGTAAGACAGATGTGTTCATTGGTAAAGAACCTTTACATCAATGAATGTTCTTTAATGTTCTGAAAGGTTCACCAAAAGTGGTTCTACCACAGCATCGCACAAAGAACCCTTTGAAGAACATTTATATTAATACTGCATCCCTAAGACTCCTGCCCAAAACAGGGTTGGGGTTAGGGTTTCCCACCTGTGGATGGTGTTTTCTGCCCGGTTCTGCCACTGCTCGCTCTGCAGATAATGGCAGATGCTGTGGGCGTGGGTGAAGAACTCCGTGTAGGTGTTAAAAGCGACAGGGTCCATGTCACGGGTGCAGACCTTAACATCGCTGCCCTCAGGGCACTCTGGAAAACGACGTCCAGACCTACGATGACGAGCGGCCAACATTCAGCTGATTGGAGACACACAGACTGTATGGAAGAATATTCATAGAATAATATTCAAGAATAATCATGCAGGCAGGACCAAGCTGAGCTGTGGGGTTAGCACTGTAGGACGGGGATCGTTCAGGGTAATCATAAATGGAATAAATCAAATTTCAATATAAACGTCTCAGAGCGACCATCAAGAGAAGCAGTTACGGACAATAACCAATAAATCCAGCTTCACAGGAGACCAAGGGTGCAGCTTTGGTCATGGAGAATCACTTTTGGCAGAAAGCAGAAGATGGTATATTAGATCAGAAGAAAAATGTATCTGATCTGATCTGATCTGATCCCAAAACAGCAACTTTACAGGAGACCGAAAAAATCTTTTCAACTTTTAATGGAAGTCAAGGTAAGACTTTATCATTTTGGAGCATTTCTATTGACCCATGAATCATTTATGCAACAACTACCAGATTTACATAGACATAGACATAGACACACACACACACACTAAGTGTGTGTGTGTGCGTGTGTATGTATATGTATAGTATATATA
This sequence comes from Salminus brasiliensis, assembly GCF_030463535.1. NCBI lineage: Eukaryota > Metazoa > Chordata > Actinopteri > Characiformes > Bryconidae > Salminus > Salminus brasiliensis. The sequence goes on from NC_132883.1 coordinate 5,007,752, forward strand.
TTATATATACACACACCCCGTTATATATATATATATATTTGTGTGTATATATACATAATTTTTTGTGTGTGTGTGTGTGTATATATATATATATATATATATATATATATATATATATATATTAATTGCTGCTGTCCAATGAAAAATATTTTTGTCTGTTTAGTTTTCTCCATAGTTTGAACCCTGTAGCTGCTCTGAATACTGTGTAAATGATTCTGAATTAATGGACCAATAGAAATATTGTAAATTACTTGAAAAATACATTACAACATTAGTTCTACTACAAACAGCATTCAGAACATTATATATGAGCTTTACAGAGGGCAAAAATGCTCTGAGCTTTGAATGGAAGTCAATGTAAAATATGACTTTTTCCCAAGTAATTTAGAGCATTTCTATTGGTCCATTCATCTAGAATTACAGGGTTCAAAAGATGATGAAAACTAAAGAGAGAAAAAGTGAGATGTGATTTTCATTGGACAAAAGCGATACATACACTGTAAGTATATGTTTTGTTATGGATGTAGTGTTAATTTCATAATATCACAATAACATCCTAAATCCAGTATATATAAGATTATATAACCATTAGAATAAGTAAATAAGTAAAGCCATGCAAAAAAGTGACCAAACACAGCAATAAGCAGTGATGGTAAAACACAGGCCCATTAAAACACAGGTAATGAACCCTGACCCTGAAAATCAGCCTGTGCCCCCTTACACTGATCAGAGCCTGGGGGTCTTTAATACTGCCCATTAAGTCCCAATTTATCTCAATTATTCATCTAATCGTCAAAACACTCGGCCGATTAGTCAATTACTGGTCGACTAACAATCTAACCTGCTTGTGTGTGTGTGTGTGTGTGTGTGTGTGTGTGTGTTGGACCTCCTCAGGTGGCAGTGGGTGAAGGCCACAGCTATCATGCTCTGCATGTCTGCGCTGAACTCCCTGCAGCCCGTGTGGATCTTCTCCAGAGCCCGGCTCCAGCATTCCCCATACCGGGGCTGCACCGCCAGCTCCCTCACCCTCCGCAGTTCATCTCGACCTTTCTCCTCCAGAGTTTTGTCGGGGGTCCCGGAGCAGAGGAGACCGAGCCCGACATAAAGCCCCACAATCGCGCGCATGGCTAAACGAGCGAACAGGCCCGGGGCTGCCAGTAATAGGAGAACCGCAGCGTGAAGGCCGCCCCCCACGCGCGCGCGCAGGGCCAATTAAGCCCCCTATACGACGATGCAGGGTGGAGACGCCCTTCAGTGGAGGTGTCTTAAATCTCCTCCTCCTCCCTGTGTAGTGAACAGCCTTTAGTTTTAATAGACCGAGTAAACAGAGTCTCTGTAAGAGGGGAATCAGGACAGATGCTAATATTGTTTTTATTATATTATCTCAATATAGAATATTAATAAAAAAAAACTATACTATTATTTTTAATAAATAGGGTATATATATATGTGTGTGTGTGTAAAATGTATAAATATACATTATTTATATACAAATATTACACATTGTTTATTGTTTATTATAGCTTCATGGTATTGGCCAGTCAGCTCTAAAAGCATTGTATTAGCAGCAGTTTATATATATATGTATAAATATTAAAAAGATTTATAAAAACTATTCTAAAATTATATATACATACGTGTGTGTGTGTATGCGTGTGTGTAAAATGTATAAATTCAAAAAAATATATACAAATATTACATATTGTTCAATGTTTAGTATAAATTCATGGTATTGGTGGTTCAGTTCTAAAAGCATCATGTTAACAGCAGTATATATATATATATATATATATATATATATGGGTGTGTGTAATGTTAAATTATACAATATAACATTTTTATACATGTATACATATATATAATTAATTATTTTTACTGACTAAACAGAGACAGTAAAGTGTTTTAGTTTTTGTATATTTTTTTACAATACAATTTATGTTACTACATATATAGTTATTTCGGGAGTATTCGGGTATCGGGGTATTGGCCACTCAGCTCTAAAAACATTGTGTTAACAGCAGTGTATATATATATATATATATATATATATATATATATATATATATATGTGTGTGTGTGTGTGTGTGTGTGTGTCTAATGTTGTAAAATATACAATATACACATTTTTTACATGCATGTATATATATATATATGTTATATATATATATATATAAATGTTTTACAATAAAATTTATGTTACTACATATATAGTTATTTTGGGAGTATTCGGGTATCAGGGTATTGGCTGTTCAGCTGTAATAGCATTGCATTAGCAGCAGTTTATATATATATATATATATATGTATAAATATTATATAAAAATATAAAAAAAACAATTCTAAAATTATATATATATATATGTGTGTGTGTGTGTGTGTGTGTAATGTATATCTAATATGAACAAATAAATGTTCATATTATAAATAAATAAAAAAATGTAAATATAAAATAGTGCTGCAAATATTCAGAAAAGCTGATTTAAAAATAAGCCCCTAAAAGGCCACAAGACACTGGCTGGACTATTAAGGTAATGTCAGTGCTAGGAGGTCACAGTCACACATTTTTAGCAAAGCTTTAATGAGGATTAGACCTGAATGCACCTTTAAAAACTGCAGTTCTGCTCAGCAACAAGTGAGAGAGGAACAGGAACAGGAATCTGACCGTGGGTACAGAGAGAGCTCGGGCAGCTGCGGTACGCGTGGCAGAGGCCTCATTTCATCACCGGGTGCTTTTACTTTTGTTTAAATGTAAATGATCACTACTTTCCTACGTCAGCGTTTGAACACTGATGCTGGGAAATACTTGTGGGCTTTGTAGTGGGTGTGTCATACAGCGAGTGTGTCGTGTATTCGTGTGAGCTCTATCTGCTGCTATTACAGGGCCAGCTGGGTTTGTCTTACACATTGGTTTACACTGATCGATGCCCTGTGATGCTTCTCAGGCTGATTATATTTAAGTGATATTAAAAAATGCCTGAGCTGAGATCAAATGATCTAGTGTTTGAAAGCATGCGGTTCTGTTCTTGCGGGTCGTAAACTGATTAGAGCCGGGTTTTTAGAGTCAAGAATACAGGGTGAGCACAGAGCAAGGCATAAAGACAGCATGTGTCCTGAAACTGAAAAAAGTGTTTGTCTGAAGGTAAATGTGGAAAAAGTATAATCGAATTCTGGGTCACGCTGTTTGCCATCAGCAGCCGGAGTCGGAGAGAGCACAACTGGCCTTGCTCTCTCAGGGTGGGTTGATTGCTCTTCCTCCCCACATCAATCCTAGCTGTTAGCTGTTGTAGTGGAGCTGGGGAGCATGCAGACATGTGCTAGTCTTCATCCTCCTAGTGTTGGGGGCATTGCTAAGGGGATAGGGAAAGTTCACATGAACAGGGATTGGGTAAGAAAATTGGGTCAAATAAAAAAAAATATTATTTAACTTTTTATTATTACATTTATTTTTTGCTATATTTTCCATATACAACACAGAACAAAGCAGACATGATGTGACTGACAAAATGATAAATGATGTAAACAAGAATATAAATAAATAAATAAATAAATGGGCATTATCACCCACCCCAACCCTCACCACTCTCCACAACAGAGAAAGGAATCATCAACAGTATCAATATGAAAAAAAAAAGTATTATATGTATATGTATTTAAGGAAGAAGACAGCGTAGGTCCAATAAGTCATAGTGGTAAGTAAGTAGTGCTCTCAGACTGGTCCCATAGTGGTCCCAGATCTAATAGAAAGTGTATATCGAAGAGTGAAGCATACATGAATGTATTGGTGGGGGATATACTCCACTATAAGACCGGGTTCTATATTTTTTTTTTGTTTTGTTTTTTTTAATCCAAAGGTGCAAAAATTTTTTTCATCATAAGATCCGGCTCTATTGGAACACCAAAAGTTACACACAGTTTCTTCACAAAGCTTCATACATGACCAGAAACAGGGGCTATAACTACCAGACTCTGACTTTACTACACATGCAGGTGTTATACTGTATATGAACGATGTGAAAAAATATACTTCGTAGATTTAGATATTATTACAGATATTCCCGTAGTGTGGGCCCACACTTTCTCCAGTCTAGGTCATCAGTGGAAATGCCCAGGTCTCCCTCCCAGGCAAGCTTTATGGCTTGGGAAGTTGCAAGGGAGTTGGAAATTAGAGCTCAGTAAAAAAAAAGCACTATATGGTTTATTAGTAATAATAATAATAATAATAAATACAGTGCTATTCGACGGCAGTATAGAGGACCACTGCACTGTATATTATTGCTGCTGGTTAGTGGTTAGAATTACACATGCTGTTGGTTGGTATATTGTACTGGGTAACAACACGGCCTTCCAGCGCAAGCAAACCACGCTACACCAGGAGTGCTTGTGACTTGACTCCTTGACAATGTAGGACTGGACGATATTGAAAAACCTGGATTGTTTTTTTTTGTTATTCGTGTTATTAAACTAAATTGTCATGTCATGATGTGAATAATGATACAATAATCACAATAAAGTGAAATAAATTATATTGGGCAGATATGATTTTATGCATTGTGACTATTGCACATGCACACATTGCGATGACAATGCTAAAGCCATAAATCATGCAGCCCTTTGCCAGTGTGTGTTCAAATGTAGGCCGAAGAGCTGAAGTCTCTTTTCAGTACTAATGTTACACTGATTAATGCTTGTGACTGCACTTAAATGCCTTATATTGATTTCTTTGGCATCATCATTCATTCGCATGTATTTTGGTGTAAGTGTCCAGCTGTTGAATATAGTGCATCTTTTGTATCTAGGTATCCACACTGACTTTCGGTGTTGGGCCAAATCTAAGCGTGGAGGTATCTCTGGACTCTAGCCTGCTTACACTAGCTAGGAATCGATAGTTTCGCAATGGGCAGCTAAGCACCTCTCTAAGTTGCCCTGGATAAACGTATTGCTTATCGGGTCAAGTTGTGTAGGCCAGCGTCTTCGGGTCAGGGTCTTCAGCACTAATATTGCCTATGATTAAAATATTATATTGATTTATTTGATAACAAGGTTGTGGGTTCGACACCCGGGCTCGGCAAGCTGCCACTGTTGGGCCCTTGAGCAAGGCCCTTTACCCTCTCTGCTCCCTGGGTGCTGGAGTTGGCTGCCCACCGCTCTGGGTGTGTGTGTACTCACTGCCCCTAGTTCACTAGTGTGTGTGTGTGTGTTCACTACAAGAGATGGGTTAAATGCAGAGGACACATTTCACTGTACAGTGACAAATACATGCACTTTTACCTTTAGATATTTAGATATATTGGACAGCATCTAAGCTTGGCGGTTTCTTCTGGACTCTGTTTGGTCCACACTATCTGGGAATACTCTATATTAACCACCTAAGACTAAGCCTAAATCTTTTAAATGCAACTTTTTCCATGTATTTTTTAATGCAAGCTTTAATTAAAGTCCCATAGAAACAATACAGACAGACTAAGACCCCCTTAACAGCAGCCTAAGTCTTATAAATGCAATACATGTAAACACCAACGTCCGGCAGGTTACACCACAACCCCCCTAACTTCCACCAGACACCAGAACAGTGCAGCCAGATAACTTAGGTCAACTTCTTACATGTATTTTTTTAATGCAAGCTTTAATTAAAGTCCCACAGAAACAATACAGACAGACTAAGCCCCCCAAACAGCCCCTGACAGCAGCCAGGACTGCTATTCTGATGTGCATTGCAGTGTGCAGTGTGCACCCCTCACCCGGCCTAGACATTCCTCTCCGATGATTGCCTTGCTCCAGTTCTGTTCTCGCGAGAAGCGCCGCAGAGCGCGGCGGAGCGGCGGCTGACGTCTCGCGAGATGTGCAGCAGAGGCGATGGTGTAGAAGAGGGAGTGGGGAGAGGGCGAGGGGCGCCCACAAAGATGTTGCGTGATTTTTTTGGGAATTTATTTATTTAAATAATAAAATATAAAAAAAAATGGCCGCCGCGGAGAGCGGAGAGGAGAGACTGTAAGTGCGAAATTGCTGTTGTTGAACGCCGTAAATCCGCCGCGGAACCGCTGATTCAAATGTCGGGCGCCGCAAAAAAACAGAACCGCTGCTGCTGTTGCGCAGTATTCATTGTAGCTGTACCGCCGCCGTTGTTGGGCTGTGCAATAAATAAATAAAATAATAATAATGTTAGCTCGCCGTGCTAGCCCGTTAGCCAGCTAGCCAGAAAGGCGTTGAGGATACGTCACTTGTATTTCCCCCTCTGCTTCGCGGACGATCGCAGCAAATAGCCACTTTTGCGGGGCTGTTAGCTGCTCGCTAGTCCGCTAAGTAGCGCGAGGAGGTGTGTTTTGGGTCGTTTTCTGACCTCACTCACTCACAACTCTTTTTGCAAGATAACCTGGCTAGCTACTACTATGTGTGTGTGCGTGCATATAGCTAGATATGCTTTCCTGAGACACTTTAGTCCCTCTCTGGCTCGTCTTCCTCCTCTTTTTTTTTTTTTTTTGACATTTCCCAACTGCACCCCTTTCCTCCCTTTCCTCCCTTTCCTCCCTTCCCCTTCTGTAACGCTAGCGTCAGTTTTACAGCCCACCGTGCAGTTAGTTGGAGTAAGTTAGCCCAGCCAGCCTGCTAGGCTCGTTTCTGCAGGCAGAAAGCCGCTCGCGCTGTGTGTTTATGCTTGGCCACAGCCATATTTAGTTAGTTAGCTAGCTACCCCAAAGCACCAAAACTCGTGCTAGTACGCCTAGTTGCCTGCTTGCACGCTTGCACGCTTGCACGCGCGCTGGCCTGGTTGTGCCTTCCAAGTTTGCATGCACGTACATACATACATGCATGCATGTATGCATGAATGCGAGTTACTTGGTGAGGCTGGTCTTGTTTGTTTGATGGCCACCCAGCTAGCTGTCATGCCAGGTCAGGAGGCTTGAGTTGAGGATGGAGGATGAGCTGGAGTGCAAAGTGCACGAGGCACTCCCATCTGAGCTGGGTGGATTGGGATTTCAGGTTAGTTGCTGTACCAAGTGGGCCACAACACAGTGCATCTAGGGTGCCTTGATGAAAGAAAAAGAGGCAGATTGAGCACATTGGCTTTAACACTTGCGCTTCCTGCATGTTGTCACATGTTGAGCATCATCAGACCATCAGCTAAACTCAGCTAGACTAGTGCATTGCTTTTACTTGGTGGCCCGGTGTTGAGGTCACTTTTACGTGCACATGCATGCATGCAGGTTAGGTGGGCTAGCTCTGTTTGATGGTCACTTTTGGTTGGTGTAGTGTTGCTAAACCCAGCTAAGTTGACGTGCAGTTGTTGTGGTTGTTGTTGCTGCTACTGAGGTGGATGCAAGTCACAGACAGTTTAGTTAGGAGGATGAGCTGGAGTGCAAAGTGCACGAGGCACTCCCATCTAAGCTGTACCAAGTGGGCCACAACATAGTGCATCTAGGGTGCCTTGCTGGAAGAAAAAGGGAATAAATAATTAGCAGATTGAGCACATTGGCTTTAACACACGCTTCCTGCATGTTGTCACATGTTGAGCATCATCAGACTATCAGCTAAACTCAGCTAGACTAGTGCATTGCTTTTACTTGGTGGCCCGGTGTTGAGGTCACTTTTACATGCACATGCATGCAGGTTAGGTGGGCTAGTTCCGTTTGATGGTCACTTTTGGTTGGTGTAGTGTTGCTAAACCCAGCTAAGTTGACATGCAGTTGTTGTGGTTGCTGCTGCTACTCGGGTGGATGCAAGTCACAGACAGTTTAGTTAGGAGGATGAGCTGGAGTGCAAGTGCACAAGGCACTCCCATCTAAGCTGTACCAAGTGGGCCACAACACAGTGCTTCTTGGGTGCCTTGCTGAAAAACCCATCCGCAGATTGTCACATGTTGAGCATCATCAGACTATCAGCTAAACTCAGCCTAGTGCCTTGCTTTCACTCGGTGGCCCGGTTCTGAGGTCACTTTTACGTGCACATGCATGCAGGTTAGGTGGGCTAGCTCTGTTTGATGGTCACTTTTGGTTGGTGTAGTGTTGCTAAACCCAGCTAAGTTGACATGCAGTTGTTGTGGTTGTTGTTGCTGCTACTCGGGTGGATGCAAGTCACAGACAGTTCAGTTGGGAGGATGAGCTGGTGTGCAAGTGCACAAGGCACTCCCATCTGTGTAATATGGTCGAGCTGGATTTCAGGCTGCTGTACCAAATGGGCCACAACACCGTGCGTTTTTTTCACGTGTCCCATGTTGGGCATCAGACTGGCAGCAAAGGTGGTGAAGACATGTATGTGTCAAAGCTAGGCTGGAATGACTTTGCACAGTGCAACACAATATTGCTGCATCCCTGCATCTCACATCACCATGTGTTGGAGGTGCCTTTATGAAAGTGGCAGCATGGTTCTGATATGAGACACAAAGGATATTCATCATGTGAGTTGAATGTGAGTTGAATGTGTGCCGCGTGCTACGTATTGTCATATCTCGTCGGCATAAAAGATATTACGTCGTGCTCAGTTTCACGGCTCGTCTAGGCCGTGTAATATTCCGAGGGACCATATAATCATATAATGGAAATTTCTTCACTGTTTCGGAAATGGAATTTGACGCAGTTAAACGCGCTCACATCTTAGCCCGTATAGTCCACATATAGAAAGCCAAGACGCGGAATATCGTAAAAAGGCATTGCATTGCCATTTTAGCTATTTAAGATGATTAAAAATGTGACGTTCACAGAAATGTTGCACTTGTTTGGGAGCTGTGTGCCTCTTAAATGCATCTAAAAGAATTTTAGCGCGGTCACGCAAAAACCTCGCGTCTCTGAAACAGCAATTTTACAGGAAAAGGAAAGAAACACCTTAACTCTCTATAGAAGTCGATGCATTATTATTATTATTATTATTATTATTATTATTATTATTATAATTATTCCAAGTCATTCTGGAGCATTTCTACTGGTCCGTTCCTCATAATATTTGGGCACAAATGCTGCCGGATTCACATTACGGCAAAAAGTGAGAAATGCAAAAATGGAGATATAAGGTTTTTGCGTGACAGTGATGATTTATAATGAAATGATATGAATTTATTAAAGAGCTGATTGTTGAATGTTTTCAGCATTAACAAAGCAGGTCAAAAACATTGCACACAATGGCTTAACCTTTTAATTAAGGGGTGGTGGTGATATGTTAAAAATATTATCATGATATTTAAAGGCATTTTTTAATGATACACAATATTTATCATTATTATTATTATATTTGGACACAAATGTAAAGACAATACATGTACCAGTAGTGCCAGATTCTTAATCAGCTGCTTTTCACATACCCCCCCCCATACTTATGTACAGTGTTTATTATTCATAATGTGCTGCATTGTATCCAGTTAAACAGGACTAATTACAGTTTTAATTACAATTTCAATTACTTTAAGCACTGATGATAATCCACCTAAAGCTCAGAAAAGTATCACACAAAATGTATCACGATACGATAAAATATCGTCACATTGCCCAGCCCTATGATGCACAAATGGAAAGTCAAAAGCCTACTTCTTGCTCTGTGGCCCATTTGAGAAGTTCTTGAAGAAGTTCTGACTTTCCAGGTGGAACTTACGAGGTTTTTTCACTTGATGGTCAGAAGCGTCCCACTTGCGTCCTACTTGGCCCATCATATATATATATATATATATTACACAGTCATGCCCGAAAGTATTCATACCCCTGGCAAAGTTTGACTTAAGTTTACTTTTATTTAACCAGAAATTATATTTTTGCCTTGAAACGACACAGGCATCTCCTAGGAGATAACACGATGATGTACAAGAGGCATCATTGTGGGAAAAAGTATTTCTCAGCTTTTATACACATTTGAACAAAAAGTGGCATGTCCAAAATTATTCATACCCTTTGAAAACTGTCACAGTTTATGGGAAAATCCAAAGTTCTATACCATTCCAAATAGTCCAAGCTGTTTTAAAGCATCCTAATTACCCTGATTCATTGGGAACAGCTGTTTTAATCAACTCAACAGGAGAAAAACAGCAGCTCTCTGCAGTTGGTTTGTGGACAGTCATGGCTAAGACAAAGGAGCTCACTAAGGACCTGCGGCTGTGCATTGTGGCCGCTCACAAGTCAGGAAAGGGCTATAAAGCCATATCAAAATGTTTTCAAGTTCCAGTGGCTACAGTGCAAAGTATTATTAAAAAATACAAGAAGTTCCGCACTGTGGAAAATCTCAGAAGATGTGGTCGGAAGCCAAAAGTGACACCTGTGCTGGCCAGGAGAATAGTGAGAGAGGTGAAGAAAAATCCAAGGATCACCACCAAGGCCATCCTGGTGAATCTGGACTCTGCTGGTGGCGACATCTCAAGGCAGACAGTTCAACGGACACTGCACACTGCTGGGTTCCACGGACGCAGGCCAAGGAGGACACCACTTCTCCAGAAAAGGCACACAAAAGCCCGCTTGACCTTTGCAAATGCTCATCTGGACAAAGAAGAAGACTTCTGGTGTTCTCTTTTATGGTCAGATGAAACAAAAATTGAATTGTTTGGCCACAATGATGTGTGCACCATTTGGCGTAAAAAAGGAGAAGCCTTCAACCCTAAGAACACCATCCCCACTGTCAAACATGGTGGTGGGAACCTAATGTTTTGGGGGTGTTTTTCAGCCAATGGACCAGGGAACTTGATCGCAGTAAATGGCACCATGAAAAAAGAGCAATACATCAAGATTCTCAACAACAACATCAGGCAGTCTGCAGAGAAACTTGGCCTTGGGAACCGGTGGACATTTCAGCACGACAACGACCCAAAACACACAGCCAAAGTGGTGAAGAAATGGTTAGCAGACAAAAACATTCATGTTTTGCAGTGGCCCAGCCAGAGTCCTGACTTGAATCCAATTGAGAATCTGTGGAGGGAGCTAAAGATCAGGGTGATGGCAAGGAGACCCTCAACCTCAAAGAGTTGGAGCTCATCACTAAAGATGAATGGGCAAAAATACCAGTGGAGACATGCAAAAAGCTGGTCAGCAATTACAGGAAGCGTTTGATTGCTGTAATAGCCAATAAAGGCTTTTCTATTAATTATTGAGAAGAGTATGAATAATTTTGGACATGCCACTTTTTGTTCAAATGTGTATAAAAGCTGAGAAATATTTTTTCCCACAATGATGCCTCTTGTACATCATCGTGTTATCTCCTGGGAGATGCCTGTGTCATTTCCAGGCAAAAATATAATTTCTGGTTAAATAAAAGTAAATTTAAGTCAAACTTTGACAGGGGTATGAATACTTTCGGGCATGACTGTATATATATATATATATATATATATTACACACACATACATCAGCCTGTTCAGTCTATAGTAGTTTAGCACAATCATAGCCAGCCTGTTATATGGAGCATTTCAGCTCAGTGTGCTACCAGGACCAGTACAGGGTGACCAATCAGAACAGAGCTCATTTAAATATATCGTCGCTATCACGCAAAAAGACGTTTTTTACTTTTTGACGTCATTTGAAACGAACAGTTATTCTTTATATTGCATTGTAATTTTATGCTGAACGGACCAATAGAAAGGCTCCAAAATGACTTGGAATTAAAACATTTTGCATTGACTTCCATTGAAAGTTCAGACGGTTTTTACCTTCTCCTGTAAAGTTGCCATATTCTGAGAAATAAGATCTTGTGATCCTTATATGACCCCAAACTGTTTAATATTTGTGATGAATGGAGGCTGGAAAATGGGCATAACTGCTGCGACTTATGACTTACTAATTACTTAAAACTTGATGATGCTCTATATTACAACTTATGAATTACGACTAGGGTGGTGAGCAGTATCCGATTTTTTTATCATCTACAAATACATTAATGGGGTGCTGCTACTGATGCTTTAATGACCACATGTTTTCTGTCCTCCTGTCACTGCATGACCCCACTAACCAGTGAACTCCCTGACCCATAAACTGGACATGGTTGGATTGTGCTTATATGGCTGCTCAGTAGATAGATGTGCTTCAGAAATCTGAGACCATCGTAATTTTGAAATACAGTCACAATATTTACACACTGGGGTATGCTTTATTACCAGTAGTGCTGCCCAACCCTGATTACCTCTGTTTCCTTTTGTTTAGAAGACCACACAAATGGACGTGTGTAAAGAACTGCTGGTAGGAAATTCGGGCCTTTTGTAGGTCAGGTGTGCTGTTGGGTTCTTTATGCTGGACCGGGCTTCTTTAGGTGGCATATTGTTAAAAGTCATACTGCAGTAAATATCCATGTTTAAACTTTGACAGTCGCACGGTTGCACTCCTGGCTGTATCTCGTCGCTGTCACACCAAAACCTCGTATCTCCATCTCCTCATCTTTTATTATTAAATATTTTTTTTTACAGATCTGGCAGATGTTTCTTTACATCCTGTTAAAATTTCGTGATGAATGGGCCATATGAAATGCTCCAAAATGAGCGTTTCAGCCCAGTGTGCTACCAGGACCAGTACCGGGTGACCAGTACAGTCAGAACTGAGGTTATTAAATATATAAATCGCATATATGTCACTCAAAAGACGTTTTTCACTTTTTGACATCATTTAAAACAAACAGTATCGCAATTTCATGATCAATGGACCAATAGAAATGCTCCAGAATGACTTGGAATTAAATGATTTTGCATTGACTTCCATTGAAAGTTCAGGCGTTTTTTTCCCCTTCTCCTGTAAAGCTGGCAAATTTGGAGATTCAGGTTGTTTTATAAGCTGATGTGGCACAAATTGGATCTCATGATACTGCAAGAAATTTGAATGACACATGATTTCAGCATTTTTTCATATTTTACATTATTATTTAAAAGGAATTTTTGCATACAAATGCGTTTAGTCAGGGTGGCACTGATTGTGCCGCGCCAAATCCAGTTACCTGATGCTGATTGTACTCTTAATGTAATGAAGCCTGCAGCTTAGTGCTGCAGAAGTCATCAGAATATCCATAAAAATGCCCAGAAAGCATATTGTGATGTAATTGATCAAGATAATGATTATTTTATATTTATTTATTTATTTATTTATTATTTTTTGGAAGCATCTCTTCTAGGGAGCAACCTGCAGAGTCAGACGTGAGAGGCTTTTCCTGGCTCCCAAACTATGATGGGCTCTCACACTTGTGGCATCCCACATGTACGGAAAATTTAAACGAATTTAAGGACATGCTCAACATGACTGATCCTACTGACATATTATTAGGGACAGAAACGCCTCTTTACGTATTTTGCTCAGAATAGTGACGGAATTTGCAAACGAATCAAGTTAAATCCTCTTCTACCGCCCAGCTGTGTTCAGCACTGCACGTTTCATTTGCACAGTACTTCTACTAGTTACACGGCTTGCCACATTGCTCCCCACAACGTCCGTCGGAAGCATGCATGTGCTGTTTTAGCTGTTAATAAGTTTAACCACACAGGGTGTGACTAGATTTCGATTTGGCCTGCATGAACAAACCAGGCATCGCCATGCTTTCCACTTCGCCAGGCAAAGAAAGAGAGAGAGAGCACGGGTAAGCGAGCAGAACGCAAGGTGCTTTCCCCCCTTTCCCATAATGCTTTCACAAATCCACGCGACTCGCTGGCAGGTATTCTTCACAACGCAGCGCAGCAGCCACAAAAGCTTTCAGTTTTCTTTTTCTACAAGTCAGACCACACAGCGAATCGCTGGCTATAGGAAGCGGCCCACGCAGTAAAGCGTGACGTTCCTGTTGCTCACTGATGACGCGAATACGACCGTACCTTCATTACAGGCCACTTGAGGTAGAGTCCCAGCACCCTGCTATCAGACAGCGTCCCTCAGAGCTTTCTTGGCATTGGTCATTTAATCGTTCTAGATGGTCGCATTAGACAAAAATGAAAAGTTGGTGTTGTAAGAGCTCTGAAGGACCTCTGCTTTGGGAGGAACCGCCAGGGTCATGTGGGCCGGACTGGCCTGGTTTAGGAAAGAAAGGCGTTTTCACTTCTCATCAGCGTGTGGAAATCCACACCTCCTGATGATGCAAAGATTACTAACTTGGAAAATTACTGAAACTTTTTACATTTGAAAAAATTTGAGGACATGCCTGAGGACATTACTGGCTTGTGTTATGATTCTTTTTTTAAAATACGGATGTTTTTATTGAAGTATTTGGTGAAGAAGTTATGAGAGTTAGAAGAATTGATGAGAAGACGTTAATAGGAAGACACTATACAGTGCTATCAGAACCCTGATGGAGGTTGATCATTCCTTGATCTACATTGGGCAGATGTTTAGATGTGATTTTGATATTTAAAACTGATGTTGTGATACTTTTGACTTCCCTAATGTTTGTTTTTGAATGTATTTGAGTGTTAATGTGGGACACATTTACACAGTCGCATCAGAATATTATGACCACCTAAATATCAGTGGGAATAACAACCTTCAGTTGTTCAGGTTCAGATGAAACTAGCTACAGACATCATGGCGTGGGCTCATTATAAAGTTGTTCATTACAGAGGTTAGCTGCTCCACAGTGGTGCGTCAATTGCTCCGTACCACTCGCTGGAGTCGTCGCTCCCCTTTGGCATCAGTGGCCCTTTGGGGCACCGTTCTTGGAAGGCACTTAATGTGGGATAAGTCTATTCCCAGGACACCTTTCCAATAGTGGCTCTAGAACATCCCACAAAGTTAGAGGTTTCTGAGATGCTACCACCCTTCACCCAGTACCCTATTAGCACGCCCTTTTGGACATCAGTCTAATGGTGTCCTGTGCCAGTGTTGATTGTATCACACTCTGCTACGACCAGAGTGTGTGTATATATATATATATATATATATGTGTGTGTGTGTGTGTGTGTGTGTGTGTGTGTGTGTGTGTGTGTTTATTTATTTATTTATTTATTTATATGAGATTGTTTTTATTGGCATAAACACGCTGCCTAGATTTTGCCTGGTTGTCTTTAAGTCTTAAGATATTAAGTCTTTATGATTTTAGTTCCCATGATATTCTAAGCCATCTATGGGCACCCAAAGGTATATTCTGAGACATTATGTGAATAAACAATGTTTGATACTTTCCTGTAGTGCTGATCCAGGTGGGTGGATTATTGAGACACCTGCTCCTTTAATGTTTCTTCTGAAATTAAGGGAATTAAAGAGTTTATCCGGCTTTTGTTGGAGTAACTGTCTGTACTGCATTGGTATGAGGATTTGATTGCATTCAGTGACAAAAGCATTAGTCAGTTCAGGATGTTGCATGATCACCACCCCACCTCATCATCCCCACCTCATCATCCCCACCTCATCATCCCCAACTCATCCCAAAAGTATTTGATGGAGCTCCACCACCACCATCATTCCAGAGAACACAGTTCTTCCACTGCTCCACAGCTCAATGCTGGGGGGCTTTATACCCCTTTAGCCCACACCTGGAATTATTAGACATGGTGCCATTAGGTTCTTGTTTATCTGCTCCAGAGAGAGGCAGTACTTTTATGGATCGCTGGACAGTTTAATCGTATTGTCATCAACATCATGATATTTACTTAAAATGTCACGATTATTTAGTTTTATAGAGAAGGTCTGTTCTGGGAAAACTGACCGACAGCCTTACACTGCAGGTGTGAATAGTTATGAGTTACTTTATTACTTTCCACTAAACTAAACATAACTGAGGCCATGTGAGATGTACAGTATATTACCATGACACAGTTTTAGGCATCTGATTTTGATATTTTTACTCTGACAAATGCTAATATATAATAATAATAATAAAAATAATAATAATAATAAAAATATATATATATATATATATATATATATATATATACATAATTAAAAGTCGTAATTTCATGTACAGCAATGTATTAACCATTTATATTACATTACCTTAGGGTTGGGCGATATGATTAAAATATTATATCACAATATTTAAAGACAATACATAATTTCACGATACACAATATTTATTAAAATGCATTGGTAGTGGGGGATTCTTAAAAACTGCTATTCACATACTCTCCCATACTGAGTACTGTGATTTCTGTTCAATATTTTCCCGCTTTATCTAATTAAACCAGACAGATTGCTCTCTCTGTAAGGAAATGTCCGGTTGACCAGACTCTTTAAGCTCTAGTTATGTCCACGATATGCTCGCGTGTATCGCATTAACAAAATTGATCACGATTTTGATCAATTATCGTATTACTTATATATATCGCATTACTTATAGTTATTACCTAATACCTGGTCTGGTTAATTAGCGCTTCAGTAAATGACCTCAGGTGAACTGCTGGTGGAATTTAACACATTTGTACTGTGTGTGATTCCTCCGAAGAGCAGAATAGAGCCAAACCATCTAATTCACTCCAATATTTTGATACTTTTTACTACCTTAAAGTTTATTCTTGCATGTGTTTTAATGGTATATGGTGTCTTTACAGGCATAAACCCCCCCCCTCCCCCATATCACTGCACTTGCACCAAATGGCACTCTTTGAGAGGCAGTCTCTAGGGGACAGCTGGGGAAGGTTTACAGCCGCTGTGACCATTATCCACATCAAAATCATCATCATCATCATCATCATCGCAGAGTTCTCCAATCTTTAATCATTAATATTCCATTTGCTCTGGTGCTGCCTGAGAACCATGTCCAACCATTTAGGTCTTAGCCTCTATTTTTAGAGCAATTTTGCCACATTCTAAATATTTAAAGAGGGGGGAATTTGGGGAATCGCAGACACAGAGGGTGTATTCATCTTCTGCAAAGTATCAGATATCAGGCTTTAATAAGGTAATATCACAGGTATGTGGTTTAAAATTCAGTGGGTATACTTTAATGCCTTTATTGGAGACATGTCATGTAATTATACTGAAGTATAGTATATACTTACAGAGCACAGCGTATAGCTCAGTTAGTCAGTAGAGCTCAGTTAGGTTACCTGCAAGCTGATTTTCAATAAGTGCTGAAGAGTTGGGCTGACCGACACATTGTGTCGAGTTAATTTGTCTGAATTACTGAGCAGGGCTGGCCGATATGGTAAAAATACTATATCATGATATTTCAAGACATTTTCACGATACATACATGTAATCACAGACTAAATCCATCAGTAGTGACAAATTCTTATAAACTACTATTCAGAGACTCTCCTGTACTGAATACAGTGATTTATACTCAACATCTGCTGCTCTTCATCTAATGAACCCAGGCTAATTACACTGTTAGTGATGAAATCTGCAGCTGATCAGTGTTTATTAAGCACCTACAATATATTAAATATGTTGTGATAGCAAAATTAATCACAATATCATAAAATATCGTCATATTGCCCAGCTCTAATACTGAGTCTACAGAATCGTAATGTTGTGGTTAGATGATTTTTAATTATTATTATTTTATTAATTATTATACATTAATATTAATTTTATTAATAGTATTTTTTCCCCTCTAAATTTTCAAGCGTTGTTGGTTATGACATTAAGGTCGAATCACATAAGGTTAAATGTGTTGTTCCCTATTTACTGATTTAATGAAAATGCCTAATTTGGAAAACTAGTAAAAAATAAAATTCAAATTTAAGATCTAATCAGATCCTCACAGCTACAGTCCTCCAAAATCTACGGACGCAGGATAAACCCTTTTTAACACCCTTAATTTTGGAAGAAACAATGAATGAGCAGGTGTCCCAATACTTATGTCCATATAGTGTATATGATGGTAACTTCCTCTGTAATGCTGGTCTGGGTGAATGTAAATAGTCTGCAGTCACACAGTGGTGAATGCTGAAATGGGTTGGTTTGACCATAGACAGCGTGTACTAGATGTACTAGACAGCTACTTTTAATCGTGTACTAGAGAGCTACTTTTAATCGTGTACTAGAGAGCTACTTTTAATCGTGTACTAGAGAGCTACTTTTAATCGTGTACTAGACAGCTACTTTTAATCGTGTACTAGACAGCTACTTTTAATCGTGTACTAGACAGCTACTTTTAATCGTGTACTAGAGAGCTACTTTTAATCGTGTACTAGAGAGCTACTTTTAATCGTGTACTAGAGAGCTACTTTTAATCGTGTACTAGAGAGCTACTTTTAATCATGGACTAGAGAGCTACTTTTAATCGTGGACTAGAGAGCTACTTTTAATCGTGGACTAGAGAGCTACTTTTAATCGTGTACTAGACAGCTACTTTTAATCGTGTACTAGACAGCTACTTTTAATCGTGTACTAGACAGCTACTTTTAATAGTGTACTAGACAGCTACTTTTAATAGTGTACTAGACAGCTACTTTTAATCGTGTACTAGACAGCTACTTTTAATCGTGTACTAGAGAGCTACTTTTAATCGTGTACTAGAGAGCTACTTTTAATCGTGTACTAGAGAGCTACTTTTAATCGTGTACTAGAGAGCTACTTTAAATCGTGTACTAGACAGCTACTTTAAATCGTGTACTAGACAGCTACTTTAAATCGTGTACTAGACGGCTACTTTTAATCGTGGACTAGACGGCTACTTTGAATCGTGGACTAGACGGCTACTTTGAATCGTGGACTAGACGGCTACTTTGAATCGTGGACTAGACGGCTACTTTTAATCGTGGACTAGACGGCTACTTTTAATCGTGGACTAGACGGCTACTTTTAATCGTGGACTAGACGGCTACTTTTAATCGTGGACTAGACGGCTACTTTTAATCGTGGACTAGACGGCTACTTTTAATCGTGGACTAGACGGCTACTTTTAATCGTGGACTAGACGGCTACTTTTAATCGTGGACTAGACGGCTACTTTTAATCGTGGACTAGACGGCTACTTTTAATCGTGTACTAGACGGCTACTTTAAATCGTGGACTAGAGAGCTACTTTAAATCGTGTACTAGACGGCTACTTTAAATCGTGTACTAGACGGCTACTTTAAATCGTGGACTAGACGGCTACTTTTAATCGTGGACTAGACGGCTACTTTTAATCGTGGACTAGACGGCTACTTTAAATCGTGGACTAGACGGCTACTTTTAATCGTGGACTAGACGGCTACTTTTAATCGTGGACTAGACGGCTACTTTTAATCGTGGACTAGAGAGCTACTTTTAATCGTGGACTAGAGAGCTACTTTAAATCGTGTACTAGAGAGCTACTTTAAATCGTGTACTGGACGGCTACTTTTAATCGTGGACTGGACGGCTACTTTTAATCGTGGACTGGACGGCTACTTTTAATCGTGGACTGGACGGCTACTTTTAATCGTGGACTGGACGGCTACTTTTAATCGTGGACTGGACGGCTACTTTTAATCGTGGACTAGACGGCTACTTTTAATCGTGGACTAGACGGCTACTTTTAATCGTGGACTAGACGGCTACTTTTAATCGTGGACTAGACATCTACTTTCAACCGTGTACTAGACGGCTACTTTAAATCAGAGTCTAGTCTTAATGCTGTGGTTAGGTGTCAGTATTTATTGCTCTCATTTTCTGGTGTTTTCATATTTTCTGTTGTAGGCATGGCCTTCAGGTTCACGATTATGATATTTAGGGCGAGTCGCATGAAGTTAGAGTGCTGATCTAAGATGATACGTTTGTGGGGACGAGAAGTGGGACAGTCCTAGATCAGCAGTCCTGCTGCGAGCAGCCCACTGTGAGACGTATCGCAGTGAGCAGAATAGTGAAGATCAGTTTAACAGGCACAGGGTGGAGGGGAGGATGCTGACGCTGTGGCACTTCTCCAGAGCGCCGTCTTTTATGCAGTATAGACACTTCTGCAGCTACCTGTTGCTACTTTTTTCCGAGAGGTAAATGAACCTGAAATGCCAAAAACAAAATGTCTCGAGGCTCATTGAAGGAACTGCAGAAGCCTTGAGGGAAATCCCACCGGCCCTTTTGCCCTTAATGGCTCAGCTGAATGGCTGGGGAATCTTCACCCTCCAGGGTGCAGTGGAAGAATATTGCTGGTGATTTCCCCGGCACGTCTATGGCCAGATGCCACCGGATTCAGTGCGTTCCCCCTTTCCTTTGACGGTGCAACCCCCAGGTTGTACTAGCTCTTATCAGTAGGCGGTCTGTGGTTGAAGCCTTCTCTTTCTGTTTCAGACTTTGATGCCTTGTCTAACTTCCTTGCGTGTACAGGTGGTGTTAAATGTGGCTTCGCATAAACTAAACATGAGTTCATTTCATTCATTTCATTCATTTCCACATATTAAAGTCAAGCTCGCCACTGCTGCACTGATGCACAGCCCCCCGGTAAAACACACACACACATACAAAACTAAGGAGCTGAGGAATCATCCTATTAGCTTCTCCAGATGCCTTTAGAGACGCGCCGGCTTTGGCTTTGTCGCTGTCATCTTTGCTTTGCTTTGTAACCCTGAGTGTTTCTTTCCTGTTGTGCTGCCCGCAGAGGTGAGGGGAAGGGGGAGGACCAGGAGGGCTCTAAAGAGAAGACGCAGAAGCAGAAGAAGAGCAAAAAGGAGCGGCAGGATGTGGAGAGAGCCGAGGCCACCGTCTCGGCGCCTCCCACCGTCACGGCCCCGGCCCAGGCTGATGACGGACAGCGCGCGGAAGCGGGGCAGTCCGAGCCCTTGGCTCCCGAAGCCGGAGCGGCTCAAGGCACTCCGGAGTCTTCTTCCTCCGCCAAGCAGCGGCGCTCCATCATTCGGGATCGGGGGCCACTGTACGATGACCCTTCGCTGCCCCAGGGCTGGACGCGCAAGCTGAAACAGAGAAAGTCGGGGAGATCTGCTGGCAAATTCGACGTCTACCTGAT
The DNA here is from genome assembly GCF_030463535.1 of Salminus brasiliensis. Classification (NCBI taxonomy): domain Eukaryota; kingdom Metazoa; phylum Chordata; class Actinopteri; order Characiformes; family Bryconidae; genus Salminus; species Salminus brasiliensis. The sequence goes on from NC_132883.1 coordinate 5,028,481, forward strand.
CAAGTGAGTAGTGAGGCGTTGCAGTGTGCTTTGAAGGGCTGCTTCAGTGAAGCTCAGAGGAATGAATGACTAGCGGGGGAGACTGACCTCTAAGAGTGGGCGATATGGCGCATGGCTGTATATCACGATCAAGATTGAAGATTGATCAAGATCAAGAACAATTGCGATATAGCAATTGTTTGTAATTTAACATATAGAAGATTTATATATGAATCTATGCATATTATATTACTATAATAAATATAGCCCAACTAATAATTTACTCTCTCTATATATATTTTCTTTTTAAATAACATTTTAGTATTTATCACAAAGTAATACTGACACCTAACCACAGCATTAAGACTAGACTAAAAGTAGCCAGATTAAAATGTTATGCTATGTAGTACACAATTAAAAGTAGCTGTATAAGGATCTAGTACACGATTACATTTTTTTTTTTACAAAGTAATACAAATGATATTCATAATTTCACATGCTGGTTTTCACTAAATGAAAAGTGGTACTATACAGTTACATTTTTGTTCACCAAGGGTAGGACTAGGTAGTTAATAACATTTTATCATCAATTCTTGTCTCAATATCTCAAAAAATGATAATCAAGATCATTATTATTCCTTATTATTATAAATTTTTTTTTACATAGAGTTTCACATTTGTTTCCCAGTTGGATTACATTTAAAATTCTGGGAAATCCACTTTTAAAAAACTTTTTCATAAGTTGTAAGTAAACGTATTAAACAATCATGATCTCAATATTGACCAAAATAGTTGTGATTATGGTTTTTGCCATAATCGAGGAGCCCTAACCAATGTACAAATGATGTGCATGTACCCTTAAGGAGACAATAGGATTCATAAGGTCCAGTTGTATACCTTATGTGTTTTAGAGGTGCAGTACATTCACCTTCCCAGTGCAAATAAATATGCACATATTTAATACTTTTAAATCTTTAATTAAAATTAAAATAGTGGCAGGTGCATAGAGGGAAAGTAAAAAACTGCAACAGCACAGAGTACACATATAAGATTATGTACCATTTGACTGCTGATATTCCCAAAATTCAAGAAATTGTGCATATAGTGACATAAGGGATATTGTAATTAATTACGTCACACTACGCAGGGTTATATTGTCCAGCTCATCATTTCAGTGAGTCATTCCAACCCTTACTTTCATGCATCTTCCAGGCATTGTTAGACATGTTGGCAGTTTCGGGGAGCAGAAGTAGAATAGCGTTGAGTTGTGATAGCAGCTTAACATTAAACAATCATTCCAGCATTTTCTTTTGACAGTTTCTGGCAGCCGCAGACTTCTATTCTTGCTTGACATAAAAATATACTGTTGCTGCAAAAGAGGAACTGAATCAGTAGGCCTCAATGTGTAATGTTGTCACGTGGGCCAGGTTATGTGACAGTGTGTGCTTGGACTCCAGAGACCTAAGACAAACAACCTGAGCGACTGAGCTTCAGTAGTGCGTGGAGCTCTGAATATTACATAATAATAATGATAATAAGGAATTACAATTACACTGTGTCTGCTGTGCTGTGCTGTGCTGGTCGATGGGAGATGTATGTTGTAGTGTGGAGCTTTGTGGGGATTGATTTGTAAGATGCAGTGCAAAGGTAAATAAGTCAGTGCTGTGAAGTGCATTGTACTACCGCCTAATTTGACGTGATGGATAAGGTATTTGTGGGTCAGTGTGGACGGTGCGTCCCAGTTCTCACACTATTTGTTCGCCCCTGCTTTCAATGTCAGCAGCGCCAAAGCAGGTGCTTACATTCGGCAGGATTTACAGATGATGCTCAGACCTTGAGATTTATTTCAGCTGGTGTGGTGTCGTGCTTTTCTAAGCCTGCTCCGCAGCGTCTGCTACTTTACTCAATATCTACACATTGTCTTCGCTGTCTTCTCGTAAAACCTATAGTAAACCTTTTTTCATTTATTTTTCCAGCCCAGAAGGGAAAGCCTTCCGTTCCAAAGTGGAGCTCATGGCGTACTTCCAAAAGGTGGGAGACACCACCACAGACCCAAATGACTTTGACTTTACGGTCACAGGGCGGGGTAGCCCCTCTCGGAGGGAGAAGAGACCGCCGAAGAAGCCAAAAGTGGTCAAACCGTCAGGGCGAGGAAGGGGCCGACCGAAGGGAAGCGGAAAGGTACGGCAGGCCACGGAAGGCGTGGCAGTGAAACGCGTGGTAGAGAAGAGTCCGGGGAAACTCCTCGTCAAGATGCCCTTTGTAGCCCCCAAAACTGAAGCAGGATCTCCTTCGGGGCAAGTTGCCGTTGCCAAACTGCGCCCGGGGCGCAAGAGGAAAGCCGAGAAGGAGCCGCCGAGCGTCCCCAAGAAGCGCGGCCGGAAACCTGCAGCCGCCGCTCAGTCTGCTGCCGGGGCAGGTTCCAGCGTGGCCTACGCGGCCGCTGCCATGGTCTCAGCCGAGGCCAAGAAAAAAGTGCAGAAGGAGTCGGCAGCCAAGCCTGTTCAGGAGAAGGCGCTTCCCATCAAGAAGCGCAAAACGCGGGAGACCATGGAGGAGGCGGAGGGGTCCACCAGCACCGCGCCCGAGGGCACGGCGCCAAGCAGTGGCATGAGCGTAGCTAAGCGTCCCACGGTGCAGCCGGTGCCCCCTGCTGGAGCGGAGTCTGAAATGGGACAAAAGCTTCACAAGCACTTGGGCAGGAAGCACAAGGAGACGCAGGATCCCGGAAATGGAAGCAGTGGGAGCGGCAGCAGTGGCCCCAAGAGCCACAAGAAGAGAGATCAGAGAGGGCAGCACTTCAAACACCTTCACCACCATCACCACCATCACCAACACCACCTGCCGGTGATGGAGCCTTCCACGTTCACCCCACAGGCCCACCAGCTCTCCCTCGGCCACTCCACGCAAGGGGGACCCCCGGCGCCTATTCCTCTGCCCATCCAGGTGGAGAACGAGCCCCAGGACTTGAGCACCTCCAGGCCCAGGCAGGAGCCGCTAGCCTGCAGGGAGGAGGCCAGAACCGACAGCCGCGCCGCCAGAGACACTCCAGCAGCCGGCAAGATGGTGGCCGTAGAGCTGCGAGCAGCCCAACAGCAGCAGCAGCAGCAGCAGCAGCAGCAGCAGCAGCAACAACAACAACAACAACAACAACAACAACAGCAGCAGCAGCAGCAGCACGGCACTGTGACGGGCGAGGGGAAGGAGCTGAGAGACATTGTTCCTCCCTCCGCCGTTCCCAGGCCGAGCCGGGAAGAAACGGTGGAGTCCAGGACACCTGTGAGTGAACGCGTGAGCTGACTGACTGACTGACACACAGACAAACTGACCAATCAGCAGCAACAGCTGTGTTTGCTTGCAGGAATAGAGGCACTCACAGGGGGAGGAGTCATTTTTTGGTTTTTCTTTCTTGATATTTTTTTTTCTTTTTTCTAACCAAGAAAAAAAAATACACAAAAACAAAAAATGTAAACGTACTTATAACAAAAGGCAGCTGTTGTGTCTAGTTCTCTTTGTGAGTTGGACGCAGAGCGAGAACCGTCGCTGGCGTACTGCTTCCGGATGAATTCTTAGACCATTTCTTTCATTTGCCCGTTTTTCGGTTCTTGATGATAATATACAGAGCTTAGGAACCATGTGTCATACCTTCGCCCAAGCTTGTAGGAAAATAGCAAGACACTGAAATAGCAATGGATGCACAAGTTGTAGTTCATGATGAAGCAGTCTTAAAACTAATCTTTCCCTCCAAAATGCTTTCTAAATGATCAGTTGTCACTCAGCCCTAAAAAGGAAAATCCTACTGTTTAATTGTGTCATCTTTAACCTTTCTTTCCTTCGTTTCGTAGAAGTGACTAATAGATGAAGGCAGTCTGGCTGGCTTCATGAAGAGTGTTGAGGGAAGTTGAGGGTGGGAGGAAAAGGGCCATGCTGCAACTCCCTCACCTGTTTACACAAATACGGACACCCGCTGCAGCACTGTCCACAGCGGTTTAAAGCAGAGAGGCTAGTCAGACAGCGACAGACAAGAACTTCCCGCTGGTGGGGTTCGCAGGATGGGAAGACGAATGCGTGTTGTGTGTTTTTTTTTTTTTTTTTTTTTTCTTTTCTCTCGTCCATCATGTTTTAGGACGACTGGCTGATTTCTCAACCCATATGTCTTTATCTCTGTCCCACTGGTATCTTAAGTGCAAAGACTTGGAAGAAAGAGATTTCTTGAATGCTGAGTAATGTAATTAACCTTGCCACCCAGGCTAGACGGCTACTACCGTGGTGGGAAGAGCTCTCTGTCTTTATGATAATTTGCTATGGGGAGGATAAAGCACAAACGTGTTTGTAAGGAGCCGCTGGAAGCACAGTCCAAGAGAGTGCATGAAATGAGCCCGTAGTTCACATGTAGAAGGATCAGCGACATTCAGTCTAAAGCAGAGGATTCTAACGTACGCGTTTCCTTCCCTACTTTCGTATAGACTTGGTTATTTACAGCGGTCAAGTTAAAACCTTGTAGCTTAAATTTTGCCGTTTTTCACTTTTTGACATAACATCAATCTGGCGGTCCTTCGTTTAGGTTGTCTCCGAATGTTAGGATGAACCAATAGAAATGCTCCGAAATGACTTGGAATAGAATCTTGTTCCATTGACTTCTATCGGAAGTTAAGAAGGTGTTTTTTCCGTTTCCTGTAAAGCTGCTGTTTTGGGGATATGAGGTTTTTGTGCGACAGCGATGATACCTATAATAAAGTAGGGAAGCAAACTTTTTGAACACACCACAGCCAACAGAGTGTAAGGTTTGAAAATGTAGCCGTTCTTTTTAGTTAGTTAGTTAGTTAGTTGGGTAGTTTGTTTCTCGTGATGATAGAATAGTCAAATCTCGATAAAGTCGATATCAACAGAAGACACCACACACCGTCTACATGTACTCAACGACTTCAGATACGACAGCTGCGGCCTACGTCGGAGCTCTGGAGGGTTTTTTTTTTACGCGTGAAAGGTGTGGCTCTTCATTGCAGCATCTAGACATTCACGTTTTCTCTTCCGACACTTACAAAGGGTCATCAAGCCATGCTCAGTGCTGCTGCCTGACAGCCATATGGGACAGTTTCCCATATATCTATTTTTTTTTGGGTGGGGGGCTTTCATACTGTTTCATAATCCCATTTGTTTGTTTGTTTGTTTGTTTGTTTTTGTTTTTTGGGCCTTTGTTTACATGTAGCGAAGTATTGCCATAGTATTGTGTTTGTGGTCTAACACAATAGTTTTTTTTTTTTTTTTAACGATCGTACAGGGTCGTCTTCTTGTATGGAGCCATACAAGACCAGAAACCGCTTGTATTCAGTTAGGATCATGTGTGACGATTAGAAATGGAGGAATTCTGGGACCGATTGTGAGATATTTGCGCACTTGGGAGCGGCATGGAAGTCGATCCCAAAGGAATATTGAGAAACCAAACAGTGGATGTTAATTTTCAGCTGGGTAGAGCTCTACCTATACTGACACGTCAACAAACGCACCTTTCTTTCTATTTGATTTGATCAAACAAAAGCACCTTGAGTTTCAGCAGTAGAACTCGTTCCATGAGGGTGGACCTCTCTCATATTTGGCAGTCCTGTTGGTTTGCCTCTCATTAATAAAATTCACACGTTTCCGTCTCATATCCGGGGAGATGTGGCTTAATTTAGATGACTGTGGAATTTGCACCATCTTTTTACTCGTGTTTTTATGTTGTTGTTTTTGTTGTTTTTTTGTTGTTGTTCTTTTCTTTCAGCCCAGTTCAGTCCCAGACCTGTGCATTAAAGTATGCATAAAGCAGCGAGGTGAATGATTTGCCATTGATGAGAGAAGTCTTTGATTGTGCACCGTTTCCAGTCATAGATGATCTAATTGCAGATAGTTACACCCAGTAATCAAACAGCGGAGGCAATTAAGCCGTTTCTCATCTGACGCGGCCTCTTATCTGACGCTTCTTTTGTTGCCAGGTAAATATGCAAGCAGCACATCTGTGCTTAGGTGAAATTGCATTCGTTGCAGAACAATGCAGGTCTGTCTGTTAAACAGTCTCCCGACGTGGACTGGGCGACAAGACGCCTGCCTGAAAGCGTTTGATGATAGATAGGTATGGTACAGGTAGCATGCTATTCGTGTAGGCTACTTGCTATTGTGTACATAAGTGGGATGGGGAACCGTTTATACCATTAAGCCCAGCACCTTTTCTCCCAGTTGAAATCTACCAGATTCTGAGGACTAGGACGATGTTTTAGTGCGTATCCCTGTTCGGAGTTATAAGTGCATGCAACAGAGAGCTGAAAGAAATGAAATTTCTTCTGTAGATAACTGTAGACCTGTTCAGCGCGGACCGTCTCCAGGTACATATAAACATGTCTTCTTTGCTTCCTTTTTTTTTTGGCGCTTCCCTCAAGCAAAAATTACTTGATCACCCTCTTGTCAAAGGCTTACAAGTGATCCTCGTCCCTCCTCATCCCTCGGCCTCCTCTCCACCTCGACCCTGGCCAGCGGGGAAGGGGCACAGAGAAACTAGAGCGTTCGCATTCTAGAGAAAAGGGCTATGCAATATTCTCAACAGACAAAAGCAGAGGATAATCTGATGGAGAAAAGGCTATCTGAAAGCCTTGCTGGGAGGACAGACGCAATCCACTTTGCTCTGCAGTCACACCGGGTTAACTGCTTGAGGTTTCAAGCGTCTTCACATACACACACCCTCCAGCTCACCTCTCTGTCCAGCGGCCGGCCCACGGCGGCCCGGGCCTCGTTACGCCAGGAACGCGTCCGTTCTGTCCGTTCTAATTGGTTTCGCCAGGCAGAACCGGCAGGAAAGCTGACGCCGGATCGATGTGCGTGAGCTCCGTTGCATGTGGCCTGCGCGAACAGAGTGCTGAGCACTCACTTAGCCAACGGCGGACGACGTGGCTGACCTACATGCGCTAAACGTCGTCTCCCTGGTCTGACTAACCTGGAAGAGGAGGCCGGAGGAGGAGGAGGAGGCCGGAGGACTACAGCTTTGAGTCAGCAAGTGAGAGCACAGTGAGAGATAAAACAGCAACACAGCATGAACGCGTAAAGCACCGTGACCTTCAACCAGGGGAAAATCGGGCCAATATTATATAGAAGAAAAAAAAAAAAGACATGAAGGTTTAGGGGTCATCACGGGCATGTAGGGGGTTGAAGTAGAGCGAGAGTGTCAAGGAAAGGCAACCAACAACGCTGCACCTATAAGAAAGCCGGCAGCAGTCTGTTTCTGTCTGTCTGCCGCTGAGTGGGTAGTGCCTTTATTTTGCGGGAACGTGACCAAGGTGGCCTTTGATATATATATGTATAAATATATAAATATATATATATATAGAGAAAAAAAAAGAAACACCTTTATCCCAATCAAAGAAGACAGAACTTCCTCAGCAGAAGATGGGCTGATTGGTCATTTTCACAAAGCAGGATGTGCTTTAATCTTTGCTGTAACTATAAAACAAAATCTCATTGTTTTCTATGTTCTTTTTCATCAGCTGGTCCTTTCGGTCTCCTTCATAGAGATGATGTATCCATGTAACCTTCTACTTAAACGAACAGTCATTTATGCCTTTTGTAGCACTCGATGCCCACTGTCAAAAATGGAGAGTCCTACAAAAAAAGGAGACCAATTCCATTTACTTCTCTGTTTTTTGTGCCTCTGGCAGACAAATATGCTATGGAATGTCCTTGTGTCCCTGTAGCCAAAAATACATGCTATGTACGTGAACATGTATCAATATGCATGATTGCCATTAGAAGGTAGTACATTGCTTGCCCTTTACTATTCTTCGTAATGACGTTTTCGGGACAACACTTTTTCTCTCCAAGAGCTGAGCAGAACCATCTGGCCAAAAAAAAATAAATCTGAGGGTAGATTCACGAGAGCTGAACGCTGTACAAGCTGAGAAAAACACAAGGTCACCTGTTTGTGCACTTCAGTTAAAAAACAAACAAACATTATATATATATATACGAAAAATATACAGGAAAAAAACACAAAAATACCTTCAGTTCTTCAGTTATGTTGACAGGAATAGTTTTCACGTGATTTTTTTATTATTATTACTTTTTAATTTCTCATTTTTATTTGGAAATTTGTCCCCCTTTTTCCACTTATTTATTTAGCCGATGATGATTAATGATGATGACGATGATGATGATGATGATGACGATGATGGTTCCGCATAGGCTCCTAAAGCTATTTCTCACATCCCCGGCACAGTGTCAAAGATATTCAGAGTAAATTATTATTATTATTATTATTATTATTATTATTTGTGGATCTTAGTGTTGATTTTTTGTTAAGCCAAATGTTGAGAGTAGACTATTTTACCTTAAAAGCAATAGTATACTTAGTAGATCTGATTTGCGTTCCGTCATTTCTTGCGTCTTTAGATCGTGTGCACTGTTAAACAGTATATTTGAGGAGGAGGAAGAAAAAAAACATAAACAGGCAGTAAAACTGAATCCATTTTTAGGAAATCTCTGAAGTACAAAAATTGACCAGTACGTACATGAAACCAATTACAGCACTTCAGCTTAAAAAAAAACATAAAAACACAACAAAAAAACAACAACAACAAACAAACAAGCAGGACTGAATGAATGAAGGTCAAACAGAGTCACTTTTAAAGTTCAGCTAAAAGAACTAGGTTCCAAACTTCATTGGTAGAAAGTTCATGGTCTATTTAACATAGTCTTGTGCCTTGAAGTTTCAGTAATAGAAATTTATCTTTATACCGTAGTTGTATTTTTATTCTGAGTCCTGTGTTTGCCTCTTGTTGGTATTCAGTGCTTTGGGTGTGTTAAGGATTTATAGAGATCAACGATACGTTTGCCTTGTTTTATTTTCATACGGGAAAGAAAAAGCTAAAAAAAAAACAAAAAACAAAAGCGCATTTGGAATAAATTAGGAAAAATGTACTTGGGCAATATCGACTATGTAAAAGGTGATAGGATCTTGGTATTTTTCATCCCTGGTATGTTGAATGTGTCTCTCACGTTGGGTGAAGTGTGTTTGTCGGGAAATGTTCTTCATTTTAACATCACGAGTTATTCGTCATTAGAGCCTGCCTCAAACGGTATCTTCCAACCACAATTTTGCATTTTCTGAAAGGAATATTTCAACCACGACTGGTGACAATGAATTAAAAAGATCTGCACTTTATAAAGTATGTTTCCCGGCAGGACACCCATTAACGTTTTGTATGTATTTTTTACCGTTGTCCGAAGTTGCTGTTTTATTTTCATATGTTTTGATTTAGTTTTAAATAAAAGGGATGGGTAGTACTATGTATCTTTAAAGGAAAAAAAAACACAAAAACAAAAAAAACAACAACTATATTATTTTAACCAAACAATCCTACAGCCTAGGTGTCACTGGTTACTCACCATTTGCCAAGCTAAGTCCTTGCCTTCCTGAAAGTGAAAAGTATAGTTTGTGTCTACTTTTATAGTAATGTGTTACTGTATTATTTGTTTGCCGTATGTAACAGATACACAACAGTAAACAACATTTACCTTCTTCCTGTCTAAAATGTTTATTTCGCTCGCATCGCAGGTAAGCTTCAGTCCGACACTGGTACGACTACTCCTCTTTTTTAAGGGGGGGGTTTACTCCTCCATTTTATTTTGGGGTTATTTTTTTGTTGTTGTTGTTTTTTTATTATTTTTTTTAAGAGGCAAAATGCTAAATCATTTGCCTAGACCTTTTCTTTTTCTTTTTTCTTTTAGCTCACAAACTGATGTTAGGCTTAACATGAAATGTTTGAAAATAAAATGTGTATGATTGGAGGATTCCATATGTTTTAGCCCCTGAATAATGTAGATATGTGTGTTCTTACATTGGTGAAATGCGCTAGTCTACGTAGTTCTACAGAGTATTTAGATGTTTTTTATGACTTTTTAAATTATTATTATTATTATTTCACGTTGAGTCAGATACCCCATGTTGAGTCAGATATTCCGTCGCAATTGCGTAATATTTTAATTAACCCTCAAGGCCCTCAAATGAAATGCTTTCTCGGAAGTCAGGTCTCACTAGGCAGCCAAGAAGACCTCAGTAGCTATTCAGTCGTGCAGTTACTCAATAGTACGCTACAGTAGAAGTAGCCTTGAAGCCTGTAAAGGGGAATTCCACACAGTTCACAGTTCTTACACCATTCCGTCACTGAGATGTAAAATTACTATTATTATTATTATTATTATTGTAGAGAAATTGAACACCTCTGATTTTCTGACTACGCTGCTGAGTGGAACCTGGGCTTATGAAGTCTACAGCACAAAAAGCCAAGAGTCCACACACTCTCCAAACCCACAATTGCACTACTTGTGTATTCTTTCCATATATAATGTTGATGATGGTAAATAGTGGTCAGTGTGAAACGTGAAAATTTGTTTGGGGACTGTTTTGCCTTACAACACCCTGCTGGTACTCCTCCACAGTGAACATATTTGACAGTATATTAGGCCAAACTGTGTCAGGGATCAGGTAACCATTAGATTATGCAGTAATTTTGTAGAATAAAGGTCCCCTTGGTATGCTTATGAATATGCTTACACATTAACATATTCAGTTTCTGCATGTAATGAAAGTCAAAAATATATGAAAATAAAAATATATTTAAGTTAATGTCAAATATTTACATTTAAAAACATATCTCGATGCTGTGGGACAATAGACATTTTATACATTGACTTCCATTGAATGTCAAGAAGACTTTTTCCTTCTTCTATAGTGGCTATGTTATGATTTTATATATATATATATATATATATATATATATATATATATATATATATATATATATATATATATACACGCCCTATATGTCCAAATGTTTGTGGACACCCATTCTAATTAATGCATTTAACCATTTCAAGTTGCACCAGTTGCTGACACAGATGTGACACACAGGATCTCTAGTTCCTCTAGTGCCAATAGAATAGGACTCTCTGGCTAATCTAGCAGTGTAACAGTGTTCTCTGGAATGCAATACTTTCGGGATGAGTTGGAAATGAGGTGGGCTGGTGATCAGCCAACATCCTGACCTCACTGACAAGACAAGACAAGCATAATCACTATTTGTGTTGGATGCAGATGGAATTTGGGCCTCCGGCTTTAACTTTAGTGACAGTAAGTGCACGTAAAGGTGCACGTATTTGTCACTGTACTACGTACAGCAAAACATGTGCCCTCCGCATTTAACCCATCTGTGGTAGTGAAAACACACACTAGTGAACTAGGGGCAGTAAGCACCCACCCACCCACACACACACACACACACACACACACATAGAGCGGTGCTCACAAAGCTATGCTACTGTGAACTGGGGGCAGTGAGCACACACACCCACACCCAGAGCAGTGGGCAGCCAACTCCAGCGCCCGGGAAGCAGAGAGGGGCCAACAGTGGCAGCTTGCTGAGCTCGGGTATCAAACCCACAACCCTGTCATCCCCTGTCATCAACAGCCCGGAGCGGTGGCAGCCTTGCTCAAAGGCCCCAACAGTGGCAGCTTGCTAAGCCCGAGTATGAAATCCACAAGCCTGCCTTCAATAGCCCGGTGCTCTAACCTCTGAGCCACCACTGCCCACAAAGCTATGCTATTGTCGCTGAATGCAATCAAATGCTCACTGCAAAGATTCCCAAAACTGAATATGGTACTGAATGTTTTAATTAGGAAAATAAGCTAAAATGAACAAAAACGCAACTTTTTATGAAGTTTGACAAAACACACTTCCAACAGCTTTCTAGCTCCAGAAGTGAACTTCAGACACCTGCAGATCTGCAGGCTCCAATTGTGGACACCACAGCGGAGTCTCACAAGCCGGCATCGTGAGGGTAGATGCGTTGTGCATTATTATGAGGTGTTCGTCGTGGTGAAAAAAGGACCTGAGATCTCAAACTGAGGCCCTGGAGGGCTGCAGCCAGCAGAGCAGAGCAGAGCAGAGCAGAGGAGAGGACTTGGGAAGGAGCTGAAGAATTAAATCAGGTGTGTTAAATGCGTGAGGTGTTAAACCTTGTATGGCAGTAGTCTCACACCCCTGCAGTGGTGGCTAACATATCGATAACAGGGTTGTGGGTTCGATTCCCGGGCTCAGCAAGCTGCCACTGTTGGGTCCTTGAGCAAGGCCCTTTACCCTCTCTGCTCCCTGGGCACTGGAGTTGGCTGCCCACCGCTCTGGGTGTGTGTGTGTGTACTCACTGCCCCTAACACACAGGTGTGTGTGTGTGTTTTCACTACCAGATGGATTAAATGCGGAGGACACATTTCACTGTACAGTGACAAAAACGTGCACCTTAACCTTAACACAACACTGCAGTGCCAGAGCAAACCAGGATACGTTGGAACAATACTTCTGAATTTACTCTTAGCTTAGCTTTCAGCATTTACTCATAGCAGGACTGTGGTTAATACACTAATACACATAAAAAAGCATGGTGTGCAGGTGTAGTATTTGCAGTTAGAGTAATGGCATGGGGTTGGGGGTGGGGGCACTTACACTGATGTTGGTTTGGGAAATTCCTGTAAAGGATGCTTCAGGTCATTTAGTCATTTGCGAGTGCCACCTACTAGTTAGGACTCCCCTTTGTCAAATGCTACTACCAGTGCAGGTAGGATAAAGGCTTGCATGTGCTGGCTCCACTCGCTCCTAACACAGACGCATCATTGGAGGAGAACACTAACAGCCAGTTCTGCTACATAGGTCAATACTGCACAGGCCAGCATTTTACAGAGTGCCGAGGGGAGCGGGAGGGCCATACTACTCACCCAGCCAAGGATAGCTGTGCCATCACTGGGGATCGAACCAGGGATCTCCAGGCTGTTTATAAAGGACCCTGATTCACTGCACCTGTTTACAACATTTACAAAAATACCTGATTACTAGACTGAGAAATTGTATTACTTGAATATCATTGAAATAATAAGGGTGCTTGTGTTTTTTTTTTTTACTTTTACACTTTTTTTTCTTACTTATTATATTTAATATTTGATTCAATTTAGAAATGGTAAATAATTATTATATATAATAAAACATCTTAACAAATTTAGTCTGTGTAAATTAACTATAATAATGCTCATATATCTAAAGGTAAGACCGGTACAATCCATTAGTCCCAGCTTAACACCCCCCCCCCCCCCCCCCAAATGTAGCTGTTAAAACTTGAATGTGTTTAAATTGAGATTTTGGTCTTTTGGTCTTTCACTATTAACCTTTAACTGACTATGGTTTTCGTACCGTACCCTTACTTTAATTTAATACAAATTTAAGGACACTGTCCCATACATTGACCACAATATCGTCCCACACACATTTTAGGCTACACTAACAATCACATGTATTTATGCATATTAATAGATCTGTATGCAAGACCACTCTATAATTACTATGCATTTATGGTATTATTTAATCTTCCTGTTTAACTATTGCACGTTTATATCCCTAATGCAGCGTAATGCAACGTCTACATGCAATTTCCCCCATTTTTAGGAATTAATAATCAATAAATAAATACAAATAAAATAAATTGCTGTGTGGCTCATGTCTGTTTTTTTTTTCTCTCTCTCTCTTTTTTTAATCATCAGCACTGACATACCATACTTTCCTGAGGGTGATGAAGGGGAATTCCACCAAAAATCCAAAAAAATGATGTGTAATAAACTGTTAACAAGTCAGCAAATGCCTTTAACCCCTTCGAAACCACTTTGTAAGAAATGCCTTAGACTAAAAAAAATTAAATCTTCAGGGTTTAGACTGCAGCTTAATGTTTTACAGCATATAGATCATCTGAAATTGAACTGAAATTATGAAAATATAATATAATATGAAAATATAGCTACCTCCCCATGCTCTACATTACATATGGACCTAGGTGGATGTGTAGACTCACAGGTCCCACATGGGCCAAAAATCAGTGTTTCTAGGTTTCCACTGAAGCACTGGGTCTGATTATATCTCCATGACGGTGGAATTTCCCTCCACCTCCATCCTCTTGCTTATGGCAAGCGACCTCGCTGATGACCCCTGCCTGAAAGGGGAGCCGAGCAGCTCCGCGTCTTCATCACTGGCAGCCCGCTGCTGAGCGCTGAGAGCGAGGAAAGAGGAAGTGTGGGGCGGCACATAGCTAGATCAGGCTTTCTGACGCTGTTAAAAACAGAAGGAGAGAAAAGTACGTGTCAAACATGACACAGCATGGCTTCCAGAGCACACGAACCGGCCAGGCTTAAATCCTCCAGCAGTGCATCACGCAGAATAGCAGGACCCGGGTCCCACGGCTGGGATTACTCACCGCTTCAGCCCGCTGGGAGTCGTTCACTCACTCAGACCTCATGTGGAGGGCATAACTTGGGCTACGTTAGTTAGTTAGCTAGCTGCGTTAGCTGCTGAAACTCTTTATTATTACTATTATTACTATTATTACTAGTAGTATTATTCTCCCACAGGGTTTGGCATAACTTCTAGCGTTTATAATGTCAGATTTGAGACTTTACAGCGAGTATATCTACGACTTGCCGGCGGCTGGGATGAATGAATTTACACGAGTTATGGATTCGCTCCCGGTTTCGGACTGGCTGAGATTTGGTAAGGTCGAGTTGAGTATTTATTTCTGCCCCAGGCATGTTCTCGCTTCGGTTAACCCCGATTTAGACGTAAATAAACAGATAAATAGATAAATAAATAAACAAACAGCGGTTGTTTGTTAGCTAGCCAGCGCTACACGTCTAGCTTGGCTAGCTAGAGTTATGCTAGCATAGCTAGCTACCGCTAACTTCCTCACCGTGATTGGACGTTAACGAGCCGTGTAGCCGCTAGCCGTGAAACTCAGCCTGGTTGATCAACTTTTCTACTCCGCTGTTCTGAACATTGGAGTTAAATTGTGCTGCTGTAAATGCTGGTTTGCTTATGATTTAGTTTCTGAGTGAACTGTGTGGTAAATGAGCGGCTTCGTCGCTGTTGTTCTCTCTCAGATGGGAATGTTTACTGGCCAGGTCGTAGCTGTTGACAGTTAGCTTAGCATAGCGACGGTCCGTAGAGTAGCCTCAACGTCGGCGGCGCTGCCTTCTCTAACTTTGTCTTCAGACTGTTTTTGTGGGTTTTTTAGAAACAATTAAATCCAGCCGTTTTCCTGTAAATATGTTGGGGATCTTTCCATGCGTTTTATGGTCTAATAATGCGAAATTATTGTTTGCTTTTAGAAATACTGACAGAAATTCACGCCTAGCACTCGCTAGATGCCATAACCCTCCTATTGGGGTCCGGTCAAACTTGCCCTCTGATAAACGTAGCTATCTAGCTAATCTGCTCAATCTGCTCATGTAATTTCTTTCTATCTGAACACACTACATTCATTTAAATTATTTTTTAATTATTTTATTTAACTTCTATAGATACCTGTTCCCTTGCTGTTCCCAGTCATAAATCACCGGTCAGTAGAAATGAATGGGTGACCCCTATAACACGTGTAAGCAGAGGTGTCAAACGTAGTCATTCATTACTAGTGTTTATTAATTAAGCTATTTACTCAAGTAAAAGTGTACTTTTAGTAAAGTACTGGTTTAAAACTGCTTAAAGTAGAAAAGTAAAATTAATGTAAGGAAAATACATAAAGGCCGAAAGCATCCCCAAAAACCAAAATATTAATGTTGAGAAATGCTGGGCTGCAGATCTGCCCATTGAAAATACATACATTTAGTATTATCAGATATATATTAAATAAGGAGCACTACTGAGCATTAAGATGTGTTTCATGGAGGGAAAATATGAGATAAGATAAGATAGTCCTATTAGTCGCACAGTGGGGACATTTTTTGTGTCACAGCAGAAAGAGATAGCAGTTGCAAAAACGTAGATATAAAAAATTATATATATATATACACAATATACATAAAAAGTAAAAAAAAAAAAGGCAATAACAGTATTGTTTACAGGTTATTGCAAATGTGTGTGGGGGGTATTGCACATAGTATTTTTACATTGAGGGACTTCATATGTGTGTGTAGGAGTCGTTGTCTATAAGTTTTGTAATGGGGCAGAAAGTCAGACTTCAGAGGCGTGTGATCAATAAGCTTTATTGGAGTGTAAATGTGGGGCTCAGTCGGGATGTTTCACTGCAGCTCTCTTAGGTCTCTGCCACGGACACAGTCTTCATACTAGACTACAGGCGTCTGCTGTGTCACACTTTCCGGATGGAGACATTTATCTGGATAGGGTTTTTTTTTTTTTTTTTTTTGGAAGGATGACGAGCCAGAATGAAAACAAACAGAAAGGAAATAGGAGTAATGAGGCTATTTTTATCATGGAAGGAGGAGAAAGTTCAGATAATTGTGTGAAAATGTAAGAAGTAGAAGTAAAAAGTCGTCTAAAAATAAATAATTACTCCAGTAAAGTTTAGATTAAGATTCTACTTAAGTAAGGAAACTAAACTTACTAAGTATTTGTACTGTGGTGTGGGTGGAGGTGAGTGCAGGAGAGACCTCAACTGCAGATCTCAAGTTTTTTAAGATAGTGAGACTCTTTCAGTCCGGCGGTATACCTTCTGTATCAGTGCAACACTAGCTGTGGTCACGCGTTGGTTACAGTGGTATACAAAGGTTTGAGCACTTTAGAGTGCAATAAGGGGAAAGGAGTGCTGTGAAAGCCTAGAGTGCGTGTCTTCATGTCTTCTTATGTTGTTGTATAGTTGTCTTTTTACTGATTACTGATTCTGTAAAGCTGCTTTGTGACAGCAGCAGTTGTAAAAAGCGCTATACAAATACATTTTGATTTGATTTAATCCTGTTATATCAGTTAATAGTTCTCAGTTAGTAAGTTAGTACTACCCATGCTTTAATTCCTCAATATGAACTTTACGCACCTAGTTACCTAAAACGAAATCCACAAAAAAAAAAACACATTGTAAGTAGAGGTACCAGTTAAATAACTTTCACAGTTTGAATGGAAACCAGTACAAGTAAGAAAACTTAGTATTTAAAAGTTTTATTTCAGTATATAAAAAAAAATGTATATATGTATATATTATTAAGATGTTTCATGGAGGGAAAATATGAGATATGAGATAAGATAAGATAATCCTGTTAGTCCCACAGTGGAGAAATTCTCAGTGTCACAGCAGAAAGAGATAGTTACCTATAATGAAATCCACACACAAAAAAAACACAATCCGATACCATTTTATATAAATGAACGCCTCTCTAGGTGCCTATAACACTCATCTCTATACCATTCCACTGCTTCTATTATCTATGGTATCTTTGGTAAAGGCTGTGCTCTGTGTAATAAATAAAATATTGAATAAACAGCAATTACCAGTTAAATAACTTTCACAGTTTGGATGGAAACCAGTACAAGTAAGAAAACGTTTAAATGTGTTATTTCAGTGTATTAAAAAAATAAGATAGATAGATAGATAGATATTGATATTATATATATGTATATATTGTTAAAAAATAATAATAAATTAAATTTCTACAGATTTGAACCAGAAGGTTTAATGCAGCAGGTTTCTGTGTATTAAGGTACTAAACTTTAATGTGTGGGTTTTTAACCTGGTAAGAGAAGCTCACAGACTGGCCGTTTTTGTGTCAAGCACAACCTTTAGCCATGCATGTTACAGTCATTTAGTCACAAGTGCATTCAGGTCACGTACCTTTCAAAACACTGGCGCTATACCTTCTGTATCAGTGCAACACTAGCTGTGGTCACACGGGCATACAAAGGTTTGAGCACTGCTGTACGAAATCTCTGTTTGTATGAATATTCAATGAGTAGATCAACTGATCTCCAAAATGCACAATTCTTTACAAATTGTTATTAGTTATTTTCATTTTAACAACATAACAACATTTTAAGCAAGATAATTATTATTTTTTTTTTTTGGTCTTGTACAGTTTAGAGTGCAATAAGGGGAAAGGAGCGCTATGAAGGCCTAGAGTTTTGAGCTCTCTGAGAACTTTTACCAAGGTGCCAGACTTTAATTAGCATGTTGGGGCTATGGCTTGTTAGCAGTCATTGGGAAGTCATTAGGAAAAGCCAGCTGACCTTCAGGAGGATTTAGCAGGCTCTGGAGTGGCGGTGCACTGTTCTCCTGTGCAGCAACACCTGCACAACCACCTTGATTATTTGTTGGTTGCATATTATTTTTTCCAATCCTGGTTTTAAAGAAAATGTTCACAGTCTGATAACCATCGATTTCAATACCACAGTGTCTTAAACCGAAAAACCACTGCAACCCAGAGCTAAAACCTAACTCTGAGAGGGCAAATGAGGTGTCAGTGTATTTAGCTAGTTGAATTGCTTTATTATTCTTGTTTTTTTTAGTATTATTAAGATCCTCAATAGCTGCTATTCTTCCTGGCGTAGACATACTAATACAAAGAAGTGCAATCAGCAAAACAAAACGTTTAAAATAACAAAATGAAATGATTGACATTTAATAAAAATAATGTAGGAGAAGGTTTGACAGTTTGAAACTGTGGAAAATAACAGTGGACGAGACATAAAAAAACCACATAGTAGAAAAGGCCTATTCTCTATTCTACTTTTGTCTATGGAATATGTCCAAATAGCTTCAAGCTAAATAACCACAGAGACTGGTTTAGCAGTACTTCATCCGGTCTGTCATTCAGCCTCGTCTTAAGAAGCACCGATTTCTAACCCAGCACTGAATGCGGACTCCAGGGTTTCCTAATTCGTCAGTGAGTAGGTGGACCGAGCAGCTGGAAGGCTAATGACGGGTCGTGGAAATGTTTCCTTCAATCACTGATTGTGCGAAATCTGTAGCTTAATTCCTTCTGGATATCTGTAGCTTTTCCCCAGTTGCATTTTTTTATGCCCTCTTATGAAAATAACCTGAAACTGTTGTTGTTCCCCATCCAGCTTCTCGAGTAATATCTGACCAGACTGAACTACGCCTTCTGGAGCAAAGCAGCAGACGGACGGAAACACTAATGCACAAGTGGGGCTGTAGAAATGGGACAGTGGGAGAACTTGTGGACCTCCTCCAAGATCTGGAGCTGTTAAGACCACGGGATATCATCCTTAAATGTGAGTTAATGCCAGTGAAATGCTTTAGCTTTTATTATTAATGTTTTTGACTGGAATGGACAGCTCAGAAAGGCACATTATTTAAACTAATTAGTCATTTTGGCAGCTAATACACAAGACTAAGTCTAGTCTTAGGCTGAGGAAATTCTTCACCTGGCTGTGAAGTTGATGCTCGGTTGTGTTTTGAAATGTTTTGGGTCCATTATCTTGACCTGGATCTCATCTAAGACGTTTTGGTTACTCCTCATTCCCTTTATCTTCCTACACTATCATAGTGAGCTACATTTATCTGTAGCAGAGGCCTGGCCGCAAAACTACACTACTCACAAACCCGTGTACTATCACTTTCACGTGTGTGACGGGTGCTGTCAGAGTTCATTTAGTGTTCAGGATTTTGCTGTGTAAGAGAATCTGATCTCACTGCTGGCATCGAGGACCATCATTGACCTAGCTCAGGACAGCTCTGCTGACACGTCTTCATAAACACTTCAGAGACACAGAAAGTAGGATTGTCTGTCAGGTCCTCTGATTTGATCACTACGTGTTGAACATGAGTAATAGTGGACCTGCTTTTATTCCACCTGTTATTGTGATGCTCTACAGCTCTCTGCGTCAGTTTACAAGAATATTCAGATCTGATGGCCAATCTGGACACGTCTGAAATTTCCTTTCTTTTGATTTTTTTTCTTTTTCTTCCTTTCATCCTTTTCTGTTGTAATTCTTTTGTTTTTTTTTATTCTTTTCTCCCCTTTTATTTCTTTCCTTTTTCTTTCGTCTGTTGTCATTTCTTTTCTTTCTTCTTCCTTTTTGTTCTTGTCTTTATTTGTTCCATAATTTTCCCTTTTCTTTGTCTGTCTTTTTTCTTCCTTTCTTTGTGTTATTTTTTTCCACCTTTCTTTCATAGTTTTTCCTTCTTCTTTTATGTCTTTCTAACTTTTTTTAATGTTTTACAATCTTTTCTTTCTTTTTTCTAAATTTTTCTTTCATTCATTTTTTTTCCTGACTTTCTTTTTTTCCATTTGTTTCATCCCTTTTCTTTCGTTCCTTTCTCTTTTGTCTGTCTTTTTACTTTCATTGTTCTGTTTTTCTTTATTCTTTCCTTCTTTCTGCCTTTCTTTCTCTTCTTCTTTTCTTTTTTTTCAAATATTTTCTTTCATTTATTCTTTCTTATCGTCTTGTGGCCTTTATTTTGTTCTTCCTTTTTTCCATTATTTTCTTTTCTTTCTGTCCTTTGTCTTTTGTCTGTCTTTTCTTCCTTTCTTTTTATTCTTTTTTTCTTTCCCTTTCTTTCTTTCTTTGAGTGTTTCTTTATTTCCCTCTTTTCTTTTTTTATCGTTTCTTTCCTTTTTTGTTTCTTCCCTTTTCTATCTTTGAGCTTTTTCTTTTCTTCTTGTTCTTTTTGTCCATTTTTCTTATATTTTCCTTTTCACTTTCATTTGGTTTTATTGTCCTTTGTCATTTTTGTCATTCTTCCTTCTGTATTTTTGTTGTTTCTTTTACTTTGTTTTCTCTACCTTTTTACTGTTTTTACTGTTATTCTTTTGTCTGTTGTTTCTTCATTTCTTCATGTTTATTATTCCCCTTTCATATTTTCCTTCTTGCTGTCTTTCATTTGTCCTTTTTCTTTCGTTTTGTTTTTCTTTTTCTGTTTTTCCCTTTCTCTCTTTCTTTCTCCTGTCCCTTTGTTCTTTATTATACTTTCTTTTGAAAATTGGTTGCGTTGAGGTTTTGATACAAATACTCATGTACATAATTTTAGTAGGGCTAAACATTAGGGTTTTTTTTTTTATTTTTTTTTTTTTTACATTTTTTAAACAGTTTTTTCTTTCATTATGGCCAGTGCTGTGAGATTAATCTAGCTACAAGTAATGAAGGTTTATAGACCTTAGATTACTGTCATTAAAAATCTCGCACACGTCACTTGACATCTAAAAATATACCCAAGTTTGGACAGAATTTATGCTTTAAAGTGACTGCATTAAACATTGATCAGCTACAGCTGTGATGGGGAGAGAATTGTCCATTAGAGTTTTTGTGGCTTTAATATTACAGTAATGCCATTTCTTTGCAGGAAGTCTAACTGAAAGCATCATTCATTTAGCAGCTGATGACTAAACGCGTATTATATCTCCTAACCTTGCTAACCATTTCCTCACAATGCTCTGTGTGTTTTCCTGCAGGGAGACGTATTCCTAGCTCTGTCTCACTGCCCACCAGCTCTCTGCCACAGACCAGCCCCTCCCGCTACAGCACCCCTCCCTCGTCACTGTTTACTCCGTCCAAAGACGTTAGCCTGCCGCTTCCTAGCTGGGGTAACCACTTACTAAATCCTTTTAATGGGGTTTATGGTGGGGCTGCACAGTATACCGCTTAATAATCAGTAACTACAGGGTAAGAAATGCAAGTGAGCCCTCAACCAATAACCAGTCTCAAAACTGTGTGTGTTGTCTTTGATGTGTGATCCAACGAATGCCGAACTCATTTAGGATAAAGTAATGAAGATCAGTTGAAGCTATTAGATCAGGGTTAACTGATGAGTTTTTCATATATAGAAGGGAGTAACAGTTTATAGGTATTGTGCAGCTCAGGTGTGTGAGATTGCAAACCCCATAACAAACATCAAAGTTTAGCGCTGTGATTTCTCAATTAGTAATTTAGCGTTAATAAAGCATGCTGCTGGAACTGTTAATGCATGTACAATGTTTTTGGCTTGCAGAGAAAAAACTAGTTGGCACAAGAGTTGTTGGATTAATATTATTTTTTATTTTACCTTTAATAATAACAAAGTAATTTTCATCAGTTTTGGAGATTCATTTCCCGTTATTTGTTATTGGTGTTCCACAGCGTTCTGAGTCATTTTAGACAAATGTATAGATCTGATCATCATTCTGGACACGTCTGAAGTTTCCTTTCTTTCGTTTCTTTCAATCTTTTTTCATTTCTTTTTCTTTTTCATTATTTTTAGTTGGTATACTTTTTATCCTTTTTCTTCATTTCATCTTTTTCAGTGATTTTTTTTTTTATTGAATTTTTTTTACGTTCTTTCTTTTTCTTTTTTTTCTTCATTCATTATTTATTTATTTCAGTCTTTTCATTTCTTGTTTTTTAGTCCTTTCTTTTTTTAATTCCTTATGTTCCTTTTTTCTTTCTTCCTCTTTTCATTTTTGTCCCTTCACTCTTGCTTTTTTCTCTCTCTTCGTTTCTCCAATCTTTCTTTTTCATTCTTTTTAGGTTTTCTTTCTTATTTTAATTACTTGTTTTATTCCTTATTTATTTCTTTTCAATTCCCCTTTTTATGATATTTCTTCTTTTCTTTGTTTCTTTGTGTTTTTCTTTCTTTCTTCAATCCGTTATTTATTTAATTCTTTATTTCCTTTTTTCTTTCTTCGTTTGTCTTTACTTAGTTTTTTCTTTCTTCTGTTCTATTCTTTTCTATTTCTTTTATTCTATCTGTAGTTTTCTTTCTTTTTTTAGTCTTTCTTTTTTAGATTTTTCATTTCTTACTGTAGTTTTTCATAACAAGCATATTAACATAATTAAATAATTTAATCTGCTTCCAAATTAGTTTTATTTTACGCATTATTTAAACGTTCTTATACCAGAGCATCAGATCCATTTGATTGGAGCTCAGGTGGTGTCATAGCTCATGGGAGGTGTTTAGATTGTTGTGTTTGTGTGTGTGTGTGTGTAGAGAACAGACTGCTGCCCAAACCTGGACCTCCACCCCCAGATCTGGAGTCGGCTCATTTCTGTTCACAGTCAACGCAGTCTGCAAAAGAAAAGGTGATGGCAGATTTGACTCCAGATGTGAGAGATGGATTTGTATTATATATTTGTGTATTTATATTATATGTATGTATATGTATAATTAATTCATTCATTATTTTTTTTTTTTTTAATTCAGAGGGAAGAGTTGGAAGCTCCCCTAACTCTGTGCACCAGCGTCATGTGCTGGCCATTTGAAGAAGTGCAAAGGGGCACAGACAATTTCTCGGCGTCTTGTCAGATCGGAGAGGGAGGCTTCGGGCACGTCTATCGCGCCTCCATGAAGAACACTGACTTTGCAGTCAAGAGGCTGAAAGAGGCAAGTGGTGAAGTGAATGAGTAAATGAATGCGAATGAGAAAACCCAGCAGGTAACTGACGTCAGTGAATAGTCTGGCCTTTGCTGCAGTTCTCTATTACTTGTATTTCTGCTTCTTTAGTGAAACGTAACTCAAACATGGGATTTGTATTTCAGCAGAGCGCTTGATGTCTTTTGATTGTGCAGTAACGGGAATTTCCTAATGTCTTCTGCAGGATTCCCATATGGGTTGGAGTGTGGTGAAGGACAGCTTTAAGACTGAGGTGGAGAGACTCTCGGAGTAAGAAGCCTTTTTTTTCCATGCTTGTTTTGGCAGCTTGAGCATCTATTTTCTTCTCTTGCTTTCACTTTTTCTCCCCCCCCCCTCCCATCCCTCCCTCTCTCTTTTCCTACATGTTGAGGTGGCCCTACTCGCTGTCTTAGAAATGACATATTTCTTTTTTTCCTTTCGTGTCAACAAAAACACAGAGAGGGACTTCCCCCAACTGAAATGTTCAATGCCATCTGTACAGGCCACATGACGGCTCAGCCCTGAAAAATGAAAGTCTTCTGCTTCTTTGCTGTGGTTAGTTTCCTTTTGTTCGCTTCTTAATGGGGTCGTTAAGCTTTCATCTGAGCCACCTCCTTTTCTGCTTTGCACTTTCAGCTGCATTATGCTCTTCTTTCATGAACAGACTCTGTCTATGCAACAGTTTAACTGAGTATTTTTTATTTTTCCTCTGACAGATACAGACACCCAAACATAATGGACTTGGTTGGCTATAGTGTGGGAGGTGGATCCTACTGCCTCATATACGTCTACATGCCTGGCGGCTCTTTGGAGGACCGGCTGCACTGTGAAGTAAGTGCTGGTGCTCAGCACAGATTCCGAGTAGCTTCTGAGACCTGTTTCTCTTACAATTAAACACAAACATTATTTTAAACCATTTTTCACAGCAATAAGAGCGTTTGCTGGTTTTTGCTTGTAGAAGCTCCAGATCTCATTAGAACAGATGCAGGTAAACATAAATCCAGTAAAAAGGAGAAACAAGAGCTTCTCATTCTGAAGAAAGAAAGTAGTGAGATCTTGTCGGTGAGCTAGTCTGAAGAACAGAGCTCGGTTCCTCCAGGTTTCTCCTGGACGCCCCCCAGTCCAGCCAGCACAGCGTGGAGGATGTGTTCAACTCCATCAGCAGCAACAGCAGCAGCAGCAGATCACCTGATTTACCATCATTAAGCCCTGATTTACCACCAAACCAGGTGTTGATCTGAGGAGAACTCTAAATAATACTAGACTCCATGAGAGAGGAGAACTTTGGAGATGTTCTAATGATGAACACAGTGATGGAGAACCACCACCACCTTCTGTAGGAGTGATATTATTAGGGTTTATTCTAATATCAATGATTTACCAAGCAGATAAACAGATTTGTAGTTCACAGATGCCTAAAACGTTTGTGTAGTACTGTAGAAATGGGTGCTGTTGTGCATGAAATAATAATAAGTATTATTATTATTATTATTATTATTATTATTACTATTGTTATTATTACTATTGTTATTATAAATACTTTAATTCATAATAAATTAAATATAAGTGAAAAACTCTTATGCATACGGTTGGGTGCCCATGTTCAGTTTTGTTATTTTGTTTTATTTTTTTAATAAAATAAATGAACAAATCCTTTACAAAACCAAGAACTAA
This sequence comes from Salminus brasiliensis, assembly GCF_030463535.1. Lineage (NCBI taxonomy): Eukaryota > Metazoa > Chordata > Actinopteri > Characiformes > Bryconidae > Salminus > Salminus brasiliensis. The sequence goes on from NC_132883.1 coordinate 5,053,291, forward strand.
AATCTTTGCATTTAAAAAATTTTGCATGTTAAAATTGAGTAAATAAACCTATATAAAAGTAATGACAATTTAGAATGTGTCTGTAAAGGGGGTGAAACTGTTGTCAGTAAAATATGTTTGAGTGGTTCAAGAGTGGTGCTTGATAGTTTGTGAACCCTTTGGAATTTTCTATATTTCTGCATAAATTTGACCAGATTTTCCTAAAAGTATATAAGGAGAAACAAATTAAAAAATAATACATGAATATTAGACTTGATGATTTGTTTATTGAGGAGATCTATCCAATATTACATGCGAGTGGCAAAAGTATGTGAACCGTATAACTGCTAAACTAAATGTTTCCGGTAACTGGTGACCAATCCTGCACATCAGCCCATTCCTCCATACAAAAGGGCTTCACCTCTGTTATGTTGATGGGTTTTATCCCATCAGCTGCTTGCTTCAGATCCCCCCCCACAACATTTCTATATACATTCTATATTCAATATATTATATATTCAGCATTTCTGCATATATAAGATGGAAGTCAGTTTTTAAAAGATATTTTATTCCACTTTTGGAGCGTTTCTACTGGTCCCTTAAACGTTTGACACAATGTTTGAACAGCTGCCAGATTCACATTATGTCAAAGTGAAAAACAGGTACAGAGATACAAGGTTTTTGTGTGCCAGTGACTCTATAAATATAAGTTCAGTCCCTTATTTGACTTGATTCAGATTAATGCGAGTCTCTTCTCAACTTGATTTGTTGTGGTTTTTGTTGTTGTTCCTTTTCCAGAATAGGACTGCCCTCTCCTGGTCACAGCGGGTGAATGTGGTGTTGTACGCAGCAAAAGCTATTCAGTATCTCCACTCTTGTTCTCCTGCGCTGATTCATGGAGATGTTAAAAGGTGGGTCTGTTACATTCAGTCTGCTAATTTCATGTATTTATGTTTGACATCATCATTACATTTGCTCTGAAATTAGAAATATTTCAAAAGCATATAAATTACAGAACAAACGTATGTTTTAGGAGTTATGATAAGACCTACAGTTTAGCAGACTGGCAATAAAACAGTATGTTATGCAAACTCTATGTATTATTTTTTTTTTGTTTTTTTTTGTATATATATATAATTTGTTCGCCATATCCATCCATATCCGTTCATTGGTAGTTCTGCCTTTTTATATTGTACGCAAGAATACACATTGTATTTTTAGGTGACATGTCTCTTAATTGTTCTCCACCACAGCTCCAACATCCTTCTAGATGAACACCTTGAGCCCAAGCTGGGGGACTTTGGCCTGGCGCGGCTGTGTCACAACCCCAGCAGGACTCCGGGAAAGACGAGCAGTGTGGCTCAGACAGCCACCGTACGAGGAACTCTGGCATACCTGCCTGATGAGTACCTGAAAGAGGGTCAGCTTGGTGTGGAGATTGACATCTACAGCTTCGGCGTGGTAGGAGCAGTCATTTAGTTGATTTAACTGCCAGATGATATCACATGTTCTGCAACATAAGAAAACATGGGATAGGTGGGACTGGCAATGAAAACAGTATGTTATGCAAACTCTTATGTATTATTTTATTTTATTTTTAATGTTATTTTTTATCCATATCCATCCATATCCGTCCATTGATAGTACTGTCTTTTTTATGATGTTAAATTCAGCAAATTTGTTTATTCCATGTCTAAGTTTGTTTCCTGTAAAGAACTAGTTCATTTAATTTGTGGATTTTCTAAGTGAGAACATGTTATTTGTCCAAGGTTGCCCAAATGTTTGCAACTGTAGGTGCAGCTCAAATTTTAGCTCTAATTTTAGGTTAAATACACAGCTACTGGTTGGCTTAGACCTCAACTCTCAACACATGATGCAATTTCATTCTCCTGATATATCTGCTCCCGCAGGTGTTGCTGGAGGTTCTCACTGGCCGAAGAGCTTTAGACACTGACAGCAAGTCAAAGAACGTCTACCTGGTGAGAACCTTCCTGTCTTATGTCTTGCGTATGTACGTCTGGTGCCACAAGCAGTGAAAGACAAATGCTAAAGAAGGTCTTTCTTTTACACAGAAAGACTTGGTGTCAGAAGTGGAGGATGATGGTAAAAGTGTCAGCAAAGGGAAGAATTCCCGGGAGTTGGCCTTTTCCCAGGCGGCTGAGAACATCTGGAAGAAGCATCTGGATCCTCTGCTGGTGACGAAAGGCATTCCTGACCCTCATGGTTCCAGGGACATCTCTCAGCTGGCGTGCCGCTGCTTAGACCGTCGGAGGAAGAAGAGGCCTCCGATGACTGAGGTGGGACAAAATCCGTTCATTCCCCTGCATCAGCTGTGTTCAGTTATTTATTTACATTTACATTTAAGGCATTTGGCAGACACTTTTATCCAGAGCGACTTACAAAAGTGCTTTGCTATTTACCCAAGAAAAACCTCAGCTAGTTTAAATAGTATAATAATAATAATTCAAAGATATCTCTAAGTTTAGACTCTACTAAACTATTCTACTATTCGCCCAAGTACTTTCGGAGTATTCCCAAATATTCTTTGAGTTGGTTTGCTTTACTTCATTTAGCCCAAGAAAATCTTACATTTTAAAATAGCATTTTTTGTTTACATACATTTTTACATGTATATTTACCATGTTTTACATTTGTCATGTTAAAACTATAAAACTAAAAATAACAGTGGTCTAATTATTTGTTAAATACAGTTGTTTTGTGAAATCCCATTCATTTGTGAAATTCGTACGAGATTTGCTAGTCTTCGCTCTCCTGGTGATTGGGGTCGTTGCTAGTGATAGGGGGAGTTCACTTGACTGGGCATTGGCCTTATAAATTAGGTAGAAAATGGGATAAAATTTGGAAAGAAATGCTAAAAAAAAAAAACAATCAAACAAAAAAACGTGTAGAAAAATGGTATGCACACAATTGCAGCTTAATAAAAGCAAAAAAAAAACTTCAAAGCTTTTTTTATTCTAAGATTTTATTCCAAGTCATATTTAAGCATTTATATTGGACACTATTTGAACATAACGAAAACTGCTGGTTCGCATTATGTCAAAAAGTGAAAAATGGCAAAAGCATTTTTTTTATTAAATAATTGTGTGCAAAAAAAAAACCAAACATGCACATGCATTCAAAACAGGTTTCATTTTATTTATTTATTTATTTATTTATTTATTATAATGTTGTTATTACTCTAAGCACTCTTTGCTGTGTTTCTTGTGCACAGTAAAGACATTTGTATTCTCAAATGCACTCGGTGGCCAGTGGTGCATAATAACTGACTTGCTGTCTAGACGTCTGCGTGTACATTTCCTATTTTTGCATTGGTTGTATTTTTTAAAAGTTCGTCTCATTGTTTATTTTGTCCCATCAGGTCTTCAAAACTCTCCAGGATGTGCATTTGGGCTTGAAGGCCTTTGGCAGGTCTGGCTTGGTCAAAACGTCTCCATCTCTTCCGCATCTCTCCGCCCCAAAGCCTCTGTGCTCAGACCATCGCTCTCTGGACTCTCTCACTCATCAGTTCTCTAAGCTGGGTCCCCAAGAGGACACTTACTGCTGCCCACACAAACACAGCTCCCTCCCCCTCCCTTCCGCAGTGACTCACTCAGAAGCCCCCAAGTCACAGAGCAGAGAAGGATTATGGGATACTCAGTACTCATCAGTTCGTGCGCCCTGCGAATCAGACGAGAGTCAGGGCTTCTCGCAGTGTTTTGCATCCCCGTGGGCAGCTCAGACAAGTAAATCTCAGCCATGGTCTGGTGGACACAGTGACATTAAGACCACGCAATCAAGCAGCCCCTCAGTAGTCACACCATGTTCATCCAGCTGCAGTTCAGGTAAAAGCTTTAAGATGTGCTTCACAGAAGTGCTTTCTGATTTAAACCAAACTAAATCCTGTGACTTGTGGCTGGAAACAGCGATTAACACTGTGAGAAATAAGTATTAATTATTAATAAGATCTTTGTTAAACAAATTACAGTGTTTGTTTTATGGGTCTTTTGGGGAACTCGCCCCTTAATTCCAAAGCTGTAGATACATGACCAGTGATTTAGTGTTTTTTTTTCTCTGGCTCCTTGTCTGGATAATGATGGTTGTTGTTAAAAGCTACAAACTAAAGTGTCTCGCACTAGAATCTCTGATAAGAAGCACTTAGGCCAGTACAGTGGGCCTAACGCAGGGATCAGACTACATGAATAGAGCCTGATTTTTATATGATTTTCTCAAAGCTGACAAATATGAGCATTGTGAACAACGACATTATTAAAGAACAGTGATATGACGTCAAGGATGCAGCACATCCCTGATAAGAAATCTAGCATGCCCTATTTATTTTGTATTTTCCCCCCACGTAGTTTGACATGTCCATAGTCATGTTCCTTGACATTGACCAAGCAGAGGACAGAGAGATTTCTGGTGCACATAAATAAACATAAGCCCCTTTCAGACATAGCCCAGAACTTTCCCGGACATTACCCGGAGGAGCTGTATGTGCGAACGCAAATGTCTGAATCAGTGGCATCAGACAGTACTTTACCGGACTTTACCCGGACTTTGTACTAGGGGGCTGGTAAGTCCATGTGTAAATAGAGCAGATACCTTTCCTTTTAGTGAGAAAGCGTCCGACACCGAAAACCTCTGGCTGTACTTTACATGTGTGAAAGAGCAACTGCGGAAACAGTCAGGACCTGATTCTCCAGACATTGATGCAGCTCTCAGGTCATATTATGAAACTGAGTAAAGTTCTTTACAATTGTATTAAATGCGGATAAGATCCGTCTCTGACCATCTCCTAACATGGTTTGAGTGATCTGATCGTAATCTAATAACAATGCGTCTTGGGGGTTTTTATGCTAATGGTTTTCTCTTTTTTTTTTATGCGGATACAAGTGAAAACCAAACCGATCCGGTGGTCCGATCACCCAAACCGTTTGTTAATGCCAGGCTCTTTGAGTAGGGCAACTACCAAACTTTGCTGGAATTGTGCACCCCTGCCATAGAAGAACCAGAGTGTGTAGAACCTGTAGAAAATATTAAGAAACCTTTAGACTACTAAACCTTATTTATTTATTGATTGATTGATTTATTGATTTATTGCCTTAATGAGACACAGATCAGATTTCGATCTTTTCAAATCAGATTTGATTCATTTTCATATGTGATCTTAGATCGGATGTATAGCCGATTGGTGGGCATGTGATATGAATGTGAACGGTTAGATCAGATTAATGCGTCTCTTTGCCTGCATGCATGCGCCGACTGCTGTTGCCATCAGCCCGGTGAGGGGGCGACATGCAGAAGTGAATCAGGGACAGATGCATTTACATTACAGAGAAGATACAGGTAAAGATGGCTAAATCCGATCTGAGCGAAACATCTGAATTGATTAACCCCTTAATCAGCCCGTGGTCCACCAGTGGGCTAAAAGTATTATTACAGACTTCTGTTACCAGATAAAACCTTAGTGTGTAATAAGCTTTGGAGTGTTAAGGGGCTAATGAGGCTCGTAATGTGAGTGTAGTCTTAGATCAAGTGAAGATTCTTGTGGAAGTAAAAATGAATGAAAAAATAAGAATAGAAGAACAAAATGTGGAGGTTCTTGAACCACAAACAGGGTTCTCCTATGGCATCGCTCAGAGAACCCTTTATAACACTTTGATTTGTGTATCCTTGTGTAACCCTTCTCACATTTTCTACCTTTTGTCTTTGCAGACGGCAGAGTGATCATTAATCCAGTCAGAAAGCGATTTGTTGAGAAGATGGTACTTTATGAGGAAGGCAGAATTCCAACATCAGACCTCCTCTCATCTGCGACTCCATCATGTAAGTCCTCAAAAAGCGCAGGGATGAAAGTAGAGTTTGCATCTTGGAGAAGCTGAACTGATTAAAGAATGAATGTGTGCACAGAGTGGGGAGGACATGAACCCCCTTTTGGGTTCAGTTTGCACAGTCTGAAAAGCTAAAGCTGCACTCTACAGATTGAATCTTTTTTCCCATGTAAATGAATAGCTAAGTGATTTTGATCTCACCAGAGAGACAAATATAGCTCATGCTTTTCAAATCTGCAAGGACCCGTCTGATCACAAAAAAAGGGTGAGACATCAAAGCCTCCCAGAGAAATTGCTCTGTTTAGACTTGACTGCATGTAGGCAGTGTTTTTCAAGATGCTGGCGTTGATCATTTCAGATTAGACAGTCTTAAATACACACTGAGTGAGCTTTGAAGGAACCTGGTCTAATTTGGCAGCTCCAGGCAACTAAAAATGAATTATATTAGACAGATCTGTTCGTTTTTATAAGTTAATTCCCATACCATAAATATCTTACTGTCAGAGAGACCTGGTTGATGGTCCTACATCTTCTGCCTGATGTTGAGTAGATCCCCCTTGTGCTGCCACAGCAGCTCTGACCATTTGAAGCATGGACTCCGCAAGGCCTTTGAAGGCATCCTGTGGTATCTGGCCATGCAACATTAGCGGAAGATCCTTTAAGTCCTGTAAGTTGTGAGGTGGGGCCTCTAGGGGTCGCATCAACAGTGAGCCTTGGGTGCCCATGACCCTGACGCCGGTTTGCAGGTCATGCAAGGCCTGCCTGATGTTTTGGAGATGTTCTGACCCAGTTGTCTAGCCCAGCGTTGGAGGCACCCTGCCCTGCACATTTTAGTGCTTTCCCTGCACCCAACACACCTGATTTAACTACTCAGCTCATTTCCTCAAGCCCTTTCAGAGTTGCAGGGAATTTGTTAAAATGTGCAGGGCAGGGGTAGATCCCACCCCTTGACAGATGCCACTGTAGATGAAGATGGTCCATGCTTTTCACATCACGGTGTTAATGTTATGGCTGATTGGTGTATTTCGGAAATGCCAATGCAAATTCTACACTTGAATCAACCCCAGACTGTTTATTTATTTAATGCTTTAGGAAGTGACAAGAACGTTCCACATCTGGTCATGAAACTGCAGTCTTTTGCCAACTACTTGTGATCCTGTGAAAATGGACGGACTGTGTGAAACTGGCTGTAGTAGCTTGTATTAACTTAAAATGCAATATTTTATTACCCCTCTTAAAGCGGAAAGACTACACTTCAAATATTAATTCCTACATTTTTAATCTACTGTAGTGGTGTACAGAGGGGGAGGTTACAGATCACTGTCCAAATACTTATGGACATTTGTTTCCCAGACAAGGATTGAGCCTGGTCCCAGACTACACGTCATTCTAAATAACGATTTTTCATTGAAAGTGAAATGTAGTCCAGGATTAGGCTTAATCCCTGTTTGGGAAACCAGCCCTATATGTACAGTAAATATACAGCCATATCAGAATATTATAAATAATACCTGCTCTGTGGTGGCCAGTCCTATGGGGTCCTGACCATTAACAAATAGGGTGAAAGGAGGCTAGTAACAAAGTATGCAGAGAAACAGATGGATTACAGTCTAGAATTACAGAACTACCCAGGGATACTTGGGATGGGATGCAATGTAGGGATGCGGGATGGGATGTATGGGACGCGGAGCTGATCGAATGGGCCGAGTTCATTCCAAGCCAGGGGTGGTCATAATATTCTGAGATGACTGTGCATTATATAATACTTGTCTTGACCTTAGATATTGAGGTCTTTTATAGTATACTTTAAAGTAGATGAAATTGGACATAGCATTGTTTGTTATAAAGTCTGTCTTTCCTTTGCAGGCGGAGCAACGAATTCTCAAAGAAGGGAACCGGAGGAGAGTGACGAGTTCGCCAGCAATGTGGGCTAGGGTACTGGAACGAATGTGGACTGAATTGTACAAAATTTCAAGGTCAACACTCAAGGAAATTGGACACAACATGATTTCCAGATTTCCCAGCATTTTACCAGTTCTCAACACCGAATGGTGACCTATGGAAAGTTTTGTGTGTTTGTGTTTGGATACTGCTGTTTACTTCTGAACCAAAGTGTGTAATTTATTTGACAGACTCTAGTATGTTACCGAACCGCTGCAACCTGGAACCTGTTTATATTGTGGTGTAAGAATCTGTCATATTGTTTGACTGTAAGCAGCGTTATGCCAAGAAACGACTATGGGAAGTACTCACCTCTTCCTGTACAGTACCTTCTACACGGCACTGTACCATCTATCTGGAAAGGAGCTCTGAATTCTGGCCTGCATCACGGAGCACCTGCGATGCAATGAAACTGTGGGAAACCAAGCCTGGCTGCTTTTAGTTGTGTTTAAACTGTGACCGCCACATTAAATGAAGTTTACTGCATCGTCGCTGCCATGCAAAAAAAAAAAAAGACGTTTTTTTTCTATGTTTTTACCTTTTAATGTAAGTCAGTGTAAAAAGATTTTAGAGAATTTTTATTGGTCGATTTATTGATTGAATTTTGACACCATCAGATTCACATTATGTCAAAAACAAACGAGATAAACAGCACAAATAGAGATAGAAGGTTTTTGCGTGGCAGCAGTGATCTGTATCTTATTGAATGTGAGATTGTAAACACACACAAATGAAGAGTATATACTTGCACAGACTCTTAAGTCTGTGAGTAGAAATCTAGCTGCATTAGATTTTTTATCTTCTGTTGAGAATGCCTCCTATCAGGAACACGGACCTTAGTGTACCACAAACTTGTTGAACACATGTACGAAAACAGGCGATAAAACTCGTATTTCTTTGTTTTTGTTTTTTTTCTTGAAATCCTAAATTACCCCATTATTATATATAATTACCAATTACTTTTTTTTTTGCAATATTTATATACTACCCACGGTACGTCATGTGTAATAAATGGTTATTACCTGTTGCAGTGTTTGACTTGAGTTTTGCTGTTTGGGAAAACCTGGATTTGAATGTTCAGGCTGCAACACTGCTTTTCAAATATTGGTGTAAAGATTGTGGGAATTGTGGAAGCTGAATGTCATAGCAAAGACAACACTTACTTATAGCAGTAATTCTAATACACACACCCTGAGAGGCGCTGCCTGGGATTTTGGGCCTTATGATAAAATATTACACTGGGCTCTACAACTCAAACAATTCTGCCAAACTACTCAATACTTTTTAGGGCCCCTATGGTGCCCCTGCACACACACACACCAAATATGAGGTTTGTGCAACAGTATACTTATTATTTATGATTATACAGCCTGTAAAAATCTACAGTAACAAAATATCTACAGGATTCCTGTGAGGGACTGTAGGGGTGTAAAACTGTCTAAGTGAAAATAAATTCACATCACACAGAGACACACTTTATGCATAAGCTAAAGCATAATTACCGTTATATACATAATACTGTTATTACATATATAAATGTGTGTACAAATGTATTGGCAAATAAAAAAAAATACATAGGAACTGTGTTCTGAAATGTAGGAATGCAAAAAATGTATTTATTAATTATATTTTATTATTTTTTGAGTAAGAAAATCAACTACGGCATTGTGATGTGATGATATTGAATCACGATCATAATAGAAATTCTATATTTTATAGAAAATTAACTTTATAACAGTATTATATACATCAGGCAGTGCTGCAGGATTTTACAGAGGTGAAATAGTGTAGATTATTCTGCAGCATTGAATGAGTTTTGAGTCTTGTGTCTCAAATAGTTTCTATTAGAGTAGAGTATCTAAAAACAACAGACTGTGTAATTTGCCCAGGGATGCCCACACCTTTGCATAAAACAGTATGATATATGGTGTGTATTGTGATGTGACCTGTCTAATATTCAATCATGATCATTTCTACGGTGATATTACACAGTGGTGGTTCAGCGGTTAGAGCGCCGGGATATCGATAACAGGGTTGTGGGTTCGATTCCCGGGCTCGGCAAGCTGCCACTGTTGGGCCCTTGAGCAAGGCCCTTTACCCTCTCTGCTCCCCGGGCGCTGGAGTTGGCTGCCCACCGCTCTGGGTGTGTGTGTGTACTCACTGCCCCTAACACGTGTGTGTGTGAGTGTGTGTTCACTACCAGATGGGTTAAATGCGGAGGACACATTTCGCTGTACAGTGACAAATACGTGCACCTTTACCTTTTTTACCTTTACATACCAGGCAGGGATGCAGTAATATTATACTGTAATGAAATTGGGTAGACTGTTATACAGCGTTATAGAAGTCATATAATTTAAATTCAAAACTAAATTAAATTTATTAAAATAAATATTTAAAATTTTATTTGAAATTAGAAAATCAACCAAATGTGTAATTTGACCAGGGATGCCCACGTTATTGCATATACAGTATGATAAATACTGCGTACTAGATTGTTTGCAGCATTATAGAAGTCTTATAATGACTTACATGTTTAATGTATAGTGTGTATTTTTATGTGGCCCAATATTAAATGATGATAATTTCTACAGTGATATTATACAGGTCAGGCAGAGTTGCAGTAATATAATAGTGTAATAAAAGCAAGTAGGTTGTTATAAATGTTACAGAAGTCTTATAATGACTTGCATTTCATTAAATTAAATTGAATTAAATGTTGTTTTTTTATGTATGAAATGAGAAAATCAACAAAATGTATAATTTGATCAGGGATGCCAACATTTCTGCATATACAGTATGATAAAACTGTGTACTGGATTGTTATACAGTGTTATAGAAGTCTTATAATGACTTAAATTAAATGTAATTTGATTAAATGTTGTTCAATTATGTTTGAACTTAGAATATCAACAGAATGTATAATTTGACCAGGTATGCCTATGTTTGCATATACAGTATGATATAGAAATGTGTTATAGAAATGTTATAACTTAAATTACATTAAATTAAATTAAATTAAATTAAATGTTGATTTAAATTAAATGTATAATTTGTATAATTTGGCCAGGGAATTCCACGTTTTTGCACAAACAGTATGATAAATAATGTGTACTGGATTGTTATACAGCGTTATAGAAGTCTAGAATATCAACAGAATGTATAATTTGACCAGGTATGCCTATGTTTGCATATACAGTATGATAAATACTGTGTATTGGGTTGTTATACAGTGTTATAGAAATGTTAAATTACATTAAATTTTATTAAATGTTGATTTTAATTAAATGTTGTTTAATTATGTTTGAACTTCAACAGAATGTATAATTTGACCGGGGATGCCCACGTTTTTGTATAAACAGTATAATAAATACTGTGTACTGGGTTGTTATAGTGTTATAGATAGTTATAGATAATAATGTTATAACTAATGTAATGTTATAACTTAAATTACATTTAATTAAATTAAATTAAATGTTGATTTAAAGTAAATGTTGTTTAATTATGTTTGAATTCAACTAAATGTATAATTTGGCCAGAGATGCCTATGTATGCATATACAGTATGATAAATACTGTGTACTGGGTTGTTATACAGCGTTATAGAAGTCTTATAATGACAAATGAAATGAAATGAAATGAAATGAAATGGTGTTCAATTATGTTTGATCTTAGAAAATCATCAAAATGTATAATTTGACCAGGGATGCCTATGTTTGCATATAAATACTGTGTACTGGGTTGTTATACAGCGTTATAGAAGTCTTATAATGTCTTAAATTACATTAAATTAAATTAAATTAAATTAAATGTTGTTTAATTATGTTTGAACTTAAATCTAACTAAAATCAACAGAATGTATAATTTGACCTGGGATGCCTATGTTTGCATATACAGTATGATAAATACTGTGTACTGGATTGTTATACATCATTATAGAAGTCTTATAATGACAAATTAAATTAAATTAAATTAAACTAAAATTAAATTAAATTAAATGGTGTTCAATTATGTTTGAACTTAGAAAATCATCAAAATGTATAATTTGACCAGGGATGCCTATGTTTGCATATACAGTATGATAAATACTGTGTACTGGGTTGTTATACAGCGTTATAGAAGTCTTATAATAACTTAAATGAAATGTAATTCAATTAAATGTTGTTTAATTATGTTTGAACTTAAATCTAACTAAAATCAACAGAATGTATAATTTGACCAGGGATGCCTATGTTTGCATATACAGTATAATAAATACTGTGTACTGGGTTGTTATACAGCGTTATAGAAGTCTTATAATAACTTAAATGAAATGTAATTCAATTAAATGTTGTTTAATTATGTTTGAACTTAAATCTAACTAAAATCAACAGAATGTATAATTTGACCAGGGATGCCTATGTTTGCATATACAGTATGATAAATACTGTGTACTGGGTTGTTATACAGCGTTATAGAAGTCTTATAATGTCAAATTAAGTTAAATTAAATTAAATTAAACTAAAATTAAATTAAATTAAATTAAATGTTGTTTAATTATGTTTGAACTTAAATCTAACTAAAATCAACAGAATGTATAATATGACCTGGGATGCCTTTGTTTGCATATACAGTATGATAAATACTGTGTACTGGGTTGTTATACAGCGTTATAGAAGTCTTATAATGACAAATTAAATTAAATTAAATTAAACTAAAATTAAATTTAATTAAATGGTGTTCAATTATGTTTGAACTTAAAAAATCATCAAAATGTATAATTTGACCAGGGATGCCTATGTTTGCATATACAGTATGATAAATACTGTGTACTGGGTTGTTATACAGCGTTATAGAAGTCTTATAATGACAAATTAAGTTAAATTAAATTAAATTAAATGGTGTTCAATTATGTTTGAACTTAGAAAATCATCAAAATGTATAATTTGCATATAAATACTGTGTACTGGGTTGTTATACAGCGTTATAGAAGTCTTATAATGTCTTAAATTACATTAAATTAAATTAAATGGTGTTTAATTATGTTTGAACTTAAATCTAACTAAAATCATCAGAATGTATAATTTGACCTGGGATGCCTATGTTTGCATATACAGTATAATAAATACTGTGTACTGGGTTGTTATACAGCGTTATAGAAGTCTTATAATGACAAATTAAATTACATTAAGTTAAATTAAATGGTGTTCAATTATGTTTGAACTTAGAAAATCATCAAAATGTATAATTTGACCAGGGATGCCTATGTTTGCATATACAGTATAATAAATACTGTGTACTGGGTTGTTATACAGCGTTATAGAAGTCTTATAATGTCTTAAATTACATTAAATTAAATGAAATTAAATGTTGTTTAATTATGTTTGAACTTAAATCTAACTAAAATCATCAGAATGTATAATTTGACCTGGGATGCCTATGTTTGCATATACAGTATAATAAATACTGTGTACTGGGTTGTTATACAGCGTTATAGAAGTCTTATAATAACTTAAATGAAATGTAATTCAATTAAATGGTGTTTAATTATGTTTGAACTTAAATCTAACTAAAATCATCAGAATGTATAATTTGACCTGGGATGCCTATGTTTGCATATACAGTATGATAAATACTGTGTACTGGGTTGTTATACAGCGTTATAGAAGTCTTATAATGACAAATTAAATTAAATTAAATTAAACTAAAATTAAATTTAATTAAATGGTGTTCAATTATGTTTGAACTTAGAAAATCATCAAAATGTATAATTTGACCAGGGATGCCTATGTTTGCATATACAGTATAATAAATACTGTGTACTGGGTTGTTATACAGCGTTATAGAAGTCTTATAATAACTTAAATAAAATGTAATTCAATTAAATGTTGTTTAATTATGTTTGAACTTAAATCTAACTAAAATCATCAGAATGTATAATTTGACCTGGGATGCCTATGTTTGCATATACAGTATGATAAATACTGTGTATTGGGTTGTTATAAAGCGTTATAGAAGTCTTATAATGTCTTAAATTACATTAAATTAAATTAAATGGTGTTTAATTATGTTTGAACTTAAATCTAACTAAAATCAACAGAATGTATAATTTGACCTGGGATGCCTATGTTTGCATATACAGTATAATAAATACTGTGTACTGGGTTGTTATAAAGCGTTATAGAAGTCTTATAATGTCTTAAATTACATTAAATTAAATTAAATTAAATGTTGTTTAATTATGTTTGAACTTAAATCTAACTAAAATCATCAGAATGTATAATTTGACCTAGGATGCCTATGTTTGCATATACAGTATAATAAATACTGTGTACTGGGTTGTTATACAGTGTTATAGAAGTCTTATAATGTCAAATTAAGTTAAATTAAATTAAATTAAACTAAAATTAAATTAAATTAAATGGTGTTCAATTATGTTTGAACTTAAATCTAACTAAAATCAACAGAATGTATAATATGACCTGGGATGCCTATGTTTGCATATACAGTATAATAAATACTGTGTACTGGGTTGTTATACATCATTATAGAAGTCTTATAATGACAAATTAAATTAAATTTAATTAAACTAAAATTAAATTAAATTAAATGGTGTTCAATTATGTTTGAACTTAGAAAATCATCAAAATGTATAATTTGCATATAAATACTGTGTACTGGGTTGTTATAAAGCGTTATAGAAGTCTTATAATGACTTAAATGAAATGTTTAATATACAGTGTGTTTTGTTATGTGACCCAATATTATATCACCATCATTTCTACAGCTGCACTGTCCAGGTGAGGTCAGGTTGCAGTAATATAATAGTGTAATGAAGTCGGGCAGCTTGTTATAAGCGTTACCGGAGTCTTATAATGTCTTACAGCGGCAGACTGCCGCTCTGCTCTGCTGCTGGAGCTCAGGCGGACTGTGGAAGCCCTGTCTGGGTGGATGAGCAGGGGGTGCTCGGGCAGGCTTGGCTGTAGTTAGTTAGCTAGATAGATAGTGTGCCGCCGCAGCAGCAGCAGCAGCACCACCACCAGCAGCAGCAGCAGCAGCAGTAGTAGTGTTTCGCCATCTGCACTAGGGGCTGAGGGCAAGAGAACCAGGGGCAGTTAATTACCGAGGGGTTGTTAAGAAGATGGCGGCTTCCTGGGCGGCATGAAAGGATGTAGAGTTAGCAATATCTGCAGGAAAAAAGACATACTCGGGGTTGAATTCGTTCACTGAGTCTCTCCCTCGATTTTTCCGTATTAAAATAACAGCTCGGACCGAGTAAGTATTTCGCGATTCGAGACGAAAGAGCTTGAATTACTTTGCAGCGTTTCTGATGACGGCTAACGGTGCGTCCGCCATTTTTACTGAGGGAAGCTAGCGAGGAGTCAGGGGGCAAAACGACCATTTCGAGGGGGAACGGGGGGTTCCAGTACTGCCACTTTCCATGATAAGAGTTAATAAAACCCACTTAAATTAAACCCGTGGCGTTTCTCTGTCGCACTGCTTGCTTGTGGTCAGTTGTGTCCAGCCGCGCTGGCTCTGCCGTAGCTAACACCAACCCTGCGGAGTTCGGCTATAGCTAACGCGCTAACTAGCTTAGCCTGTAGCTACCCGGAGCAGCTAGCTAGACAGCTGCCTAACTAGCAGGATTGCGGTGCTTATTTAGATCGGCTTCAGTAAAGAAGCTCTTTAGGATGTAGAAAACGTCTCGATTTCATTTCAGGCAGTGCGCCGAGCTGAGTGGTGGATGCAGGCTCTCGGGAGGCGGTTAGCGCGCTAGCTAGCTAGCCGGCTAGCATGCTGGCTAGCGCGGCTCGGAGACCGCGATGGCGGCTCCCACACAGCGCAGGCATGAAAACCGAGCAGCGAGAAAGTGAAGAAATGCCGTAGTTACCAGAAACTACATGCAAAATAAGAACACGGGCACTGATATTATCAACAGCGGGAATAAATACTTAAATGCGCTCATCAAAACGGCAACGTGTTGTTTATTTTATTAGGCGAAATGTGCTCGGGTTCATTGAAATTTTCCGCTTCAGCAGCAAAGAAATGGAAATTGACTTTGTGTTGTTGAGGCTCGCCGCCCATTTTTATTTCTGACTCTAGCTCAGCTCCCTTAGCTTAGCTCAGCGTTTAGCCAGCTAAGCTATCTACGGTATTATCCCTCCCTATTAGCTGCCTGGTTGGTTGTTAGCTAGCAAAAGCTACAAAATGTCGGCGGCGGAAAATGGAAATTCAGCGGCGGATCCGGGTCCGGAAAGTAGGAGTCCAGGCCGGGCTTTAGTGTCGCTCACGCTGAGAACATAAACAGTGCTGGGTCTAAAATAGCAAGAAAATTAAAGAAAATAAGCTAATATCACTTGACCAGAGGCTTTGCAGAGACGGTATGACTGACAGTAGCTTTATTCTGTATCATAATATTAAATCAGGACGATTTCTATAACTTTTATATACCATAGAGTGCTATATAAGAATAATATATATATATAAACACTACAGGCTGCAGGTTATACAAGTCATATCGTGGCTTATGTTGTGTATTTTCTTCATATTTAGGTTAAAAACTCAAGAAAATGGGACATTTCAGCAGATGTGACCTGTCTAACTAGTGTATGAAATTGTGTAGCTGGATTATAGTTAGATTTTACTAGGAAATATTTTAATCTCAAATATAAATACTGTACTGATGATTACAGCTTTGTAAAGTTATTCTGACTTTTTAAAAAAAATTTAATAGACGTTATTATAGTTATAGTATTATAGTAATTCCTGATATCTACACTGTAATTAAATGCTGTAAATGCTAGATCAATTTAATGAAATTGTGTAGCTATAGTTAGATTTTAGTAGGAAATATTTATATAATATAAATACTGTACTGATGATTACAGCTTTGTAAAGTTATTCTGACTTTTTAAAAAAAAAAAAAAATTAATAGACGTTATTATAGTTATAGTATTATAGTAATTCCTGATATCTACACTGTAATTAAATGCTAGATCAATTTATTGAAATTGTGTAGCTGGATTATAGTTTTATAATTTTACTAGGAAATATTTTAATCTCAAATATAAATACTGTACTGATGATTACAGCTTTGTAAAGTTATTCTGACTTTTTTTTTATTTTTAATAAACGTTATTATAGTTATAGTATTATAGTAATTCCTGATATCTACACTGTAATTAAATGCTAGATCAATTTAATGAAATTGTGTAGCTGGATTATAGTTAGATTTTACTAGGAAATATTTTAATCTCAAATATAAATACTGTACTGTACTTTTAATAGACGTTATTATAGTTATAGTATTATAGTAATTCCTGATATCTACACTGTAATGTTGTAAGTGCTAATTTAAGATAAATCATTTTTAGTTTGTTATTTGTTATTTAATATAAGTGCAGGTTTCGAGCGCTAAAATTAAAATAATAAATAAATTAAAATAATAATAATAATAATAAATAAATAAAAAAAGCCCGGGGTGGATTTCTGTACTTTCCGGACCTGGACTTCCTTCGCTGGTGTTCTCGGACTCAGCCCGCCGCCCATTTTCGCTCTGACGTTAGCTGCCCTCGCTAGCGTTAGCCGCCTAGCCCGCTAGGCTACTTCTGTGTAGCACAGGCTACGAGATGGCGGCACTCGGCGACTCGCAGCGCTTCTCTCTCTCTTGAATCTATTTGTTTTAACACCATACCGGACTGCTTCTGTCGCTTTTGCTTTCGGGATAAAGCAGGGGAAAGGACCTCGACCTGCTTCGCGGACGGACGGAGTGATAATTTCGGAGAACTGGCGCCGAAAACCCAGATTTTCACCGGCGTTGTTATTTCTGCACCCGCTAAAATGGCGGACTCTTTTACCTAGCCGGCTGGCTAGCTGCACTTTTCGGCTCATCTATCTAAACCCGACCTCGGATGTGAACAAACAGCCAGCTTGCAGCTAAAAATATAATGGACTAGTGCTTTTCTCTGCGTTTACTCGACTTTACCTGCCACTATTAGGTACTCCCTCCCCCTAATTAGGTTAAAGTCTATTGTAGCGGTGCGTGCTAGCATGGGCTAATCTCGTTAGCCAGCCGCCGCGACGAGAGGAGCTTGCTTTTGCAACATGTACAGCGAAATATCTGACTCCTGTCGAGTGGATTATATTATAAACTACACCTGTGATTTGTTTTAAACCATCTAAGTGAGATTTGCGTCTCGTTAAAGCGTTAAAGCGGCTTCGTTTGGCGGCACCTAGTTAGTTAGCTAGCCAGCTTGAAGCGTTAGCTAGCATAGCTACCTAGCTAGCTGTAGGCTTGCATGGCATTGTGTAGCGCAGCTTTGTGAAGAAGCCGAGTCTCTAAACCACAGCGCTCTGAATGGGATGTGCTCTGTTTCTTCTTCTTAAAGAGGAAAATGGCTTCTCCTGGTACTGCGACGTCTGGCTCGGTGCTGCAGCCCCGGTGGAAGAGGGTGCTGGGCTGGTCTGGCCCGGTTCCTCGCCCTCGGCACGGTCATCGGGCTGTTGCCATCAAGGAGCTCATGGTGGTTTTCGGCGGGGGCAACGAAGGAATAGTCGACGAGCTCCACGTTTACAACACAGGTAACGAAAACACACACACACACAGCTGTATATTCACTTATAATAAGGCAGATGCAGATTATTCGGGACTCTTTAAAGGGGTAAAACACGTAAAACAGGCACGCAAAGCTTCATTAGCCCGCTAACGTGTAGCACTGCTAGCTGAAGCTGATTATTTGGGGTTGTAGCTAGCTATTTTTCCAGTGGGGTTTGATTATACTCAATTATACAGCTGTTGTAAAACATCCACAGTGCGAATGCATGTTAAATATGATCATATATATCTTTATTAATGTAATAAGCTCATTTTGAGGCGTGCATAGATAGATCCTAACCCTAAATAAATGAATAGGCACTGGAATCTGTTGCACCTTTAGCATTAGTTGCTTAGCTGATGTTTCTGTTCCCCCCCAAAAAAAGAAAACAGTGAATTCAGGGTCTTTCTCAGGTCAGTGTCTAAAAGCTGCAGGTTTATTAGCCAGAGCTGCTGGCTGCTGTCTCCCACGTCCAGAGCCAGGTCGGCTATTTCGCCTGCACACAAAGCTACCGCAGTGCTGCTGGTCGCAGGGATGCGCACAGCTAGCTGGGGCTACCCCACTGAGCTAGAGAGCTAATGCTAGACAAGGCTAAGCCCGTTCAGGCTAACCAGACAGTGGAGCAGCTCCAGCCGAGCAGAGAAAGGAGGGAAAACTGCAAAGAGAAATGGCGGGTTAATACAACAGGCATGACGTCACCACGTCAACAAACTCCGCCCCCTGCCCGCTCCCGCATTGCTGTGTAAATATTTACACTCGTGTTGTCAGATTTCTGCACCCCCTTATTGTTTTTTGGGGTTTTTTTAGTAATGCATGAAGCCACTTATGTATCAGGTAGGGAAATATTCAGAGATTTCAGAAAAACATCTCCTGGATTTAACCTGGTCAAAATCTAATGAAATCAAATGAAATTTTATTTGTCTCATATGTAGTCATACACAGTGTAACTTGCAGTGAAATGCTTTTATGACAGTCTGCCCACATCAAAGCTGTACGATAACGATCTACGTTTAAACTTAACTAGACCGTAACTTAGTGAAGTAAAGTGCAAGAGAAAAATAGACTAAGTTACATTTAAGTTAAAAAATAAAATATGAAAAAATGTAAATATGGAAGTAAATGTGTAAATACATAATTGTATTGTGTTTAGTAGTGTCTAAGCTTAGAGGTATCTTTTGAATTATTGGTCTATTCTAACTAGCGAAGGTTTTCTTGGGTAAATAGCAAAGCGCTTTGTAAGTCGCTCTGGATAAGAGCGTCTGCTAAATGCCGTAAATGTAAATGTAAGCAAAAAAAATAGAAATACAAATATATATATATATATATATATATATATATATATATATATATATATATATATATATATATATATATATACACACACACACACACACACACACACACACACAGATGAAATAGTCTTAACTCGATTCCTGCATTGGGGTCAATAATATCAGACCTCTGTACTGATCAACCACTCATCCAATCACAAATCCATCCATCTTAAAAATCAATAAATTATAAAAAAATTAATGCTGATCAAAGTTTCTCCGTCCTCTCAACTAAGGTAGCAATCCTAAAAAAAAGAAGCTGATTTTGTTACATTTGCTTTGATTTTGATTTTGTTACAAGTGCTAAAGTGCAGTGCGATCTAAATATTTTCCTTCCTACCTCAATTCTTTAGGATCCGTCGCAATGCTCTTTTAACATGAAGGTGTTTTAAGTCAGAGATGCTCCGTAATGTCCCACAGTGCAGCCCTGAGCTGCTTTAAGTAAAATAAATAAATAAATAAATAAATAGCTGCAGGTAATCTGCGCGTTTTAGGATTGCGTGCAGCCAAGTCGTTCAACTCTCACTCCCAACTAAGCTAACCACCCGTGGTTTTATGTTGCGTTTCCAAAATGAGCAACAAACCTCAACCCCCTTTTGTGTGACGCAGCATAGCGTTGCATTAGAAACCCGCTTTATAGCGGTTACACAGCAGTACTGTGAAATTTGACCTGCTTGTGGAGCTGAACACCGGTTTGGTGAATGGGGCAATTTGGGGTTTGGGGACTTGCTCAAAGTTTTATTGCACAGCTTATCTCTGGAGTGGTTTGTGAATGTCCGGTTTGTGTTTTTTACTTTGTAGCAACCAATCAGTGGTTCATTCCCGCTGTCCGGGGTGACGTTCCACCTGGCTGTGCCGCTTATGGATTTGTGTGTGATGGCACTCGGTTGCTGGTGTTTGGTGGTATGGTGGAATATGGAAAATACAGCAATGATCTCTATGAACTACAGGTAAGTCTGGGGGTGGGCACTATAACTATCGCAGTAGTTGGGCAGAGATGATGTGCGTCGCAGTATTTAGTATTTCTCAGGTCTGATGAGTTGGACTGGACAAATGAAAGCAGCAGTAAAAACTTAAGAATACTTAATAATGCTTGATACTTTTTATTAAAATAAAAATATCGTCCTTTTTATAATGAAACATGGAGTTAGTACATGGAGTAGCGATGTCCACAATATGCTCAAAAAGGTTTTTGACTTATTGCCGTCTAGGGTGCGTGGTGTTGGGCAGTTCGTACAGTACTTCACACAACTGCTATGCTGTGGACTGTCATATACCATTCAGTTAGAGCATTTTTATTTAAGTGGGTTAAACCATCCCGTCTGCATTTTGCTGTTAAAAGGAAACCCTCTGCTTCTCTGTAGTTGACCAGTGTGATGCTTTTTACAGGCCAGTAGATGGGAGTGGAAACGGCTGAAGCCTAAAGCTCCAAAAAATGGCCCACCCCCTTGTCCCCGCCTGGGCCACAGCTTCTCCCTGGTGGGAAACAAATGCTACCTGTTTGGAGGACTTGCCAATGACAGCGAGGATCCCAAGAACAATATTCCAAGGTAGGCAGTTCATGCAGAGCACGTTAAACATGTTTGTAGTCTCTTTTTACGCTATAAGAGAGAGGTAGCTGTCCTTTCACACACTGTGCAGTATTCCTAACAGGATTTGAGCTGTGTAATGCATTTAATTAGCACAGCTAACGCTTCATGTTGCTTCTGGTATTTCATCAAAATCCCAGCTTGCGTCAGACTCTCGAAGACTAGAGTTGTAAAAGCAGATTTCTTCGCTTCACAGATACCTGAATGACTTGTACACACTCGAGTTGCGTCCTGGCTCCAATGTGGCAGGCTGGGACATCCCAATCACATACGGTGTCCTGCCGCCGCCTCGTGAGAGCCACACTGCCGTGGTCTACACAGAGAAAACCTCCAAGAAGTCTCGCCTTGTCATCTATGGAGGCATGAGTGGCTGTCGACTCGGAGACCTCTGGACGTTAGATATAGGTGAGGAGTGAAATCTTGGGATTATTTGTTAAACTTTAAGATATTAAAACTTGTTTTGTTTATTTCACTTCTGGCTGAAGGAGGTGGTTTATTTATTTAACTGGGGAAGGTTTAGTTTGGACCTTTTTAAACTTTTAGTAAATGAGCTGTCTAGTCGTCAGCATTTGAATAAATATTTCTTAAACAAATTCTTTCTTGCAGACACACTGACCTGGAACAAACCTGCCATCAGTGGCACAGCTCCCCTTCCTCGAAGTCTTCACTCGGCCACAACTATAACAAACAAGTGAGCGTTTTCTCCTGATCATAATAACCGTTATAACACTGCACTAGGCTTGTGTAGAAACTAACTTAAGTAAGTGATAAAGTGGCAGTTTTTATTCATTCTTTTGCCACTACATGGGTGAAGGGGGGTTGATTTGTACGGATGCAAGAGATTTTGATGTAATGGGATGGTGGAAAAAAGCCCACCTGATTTATTTAAAAAAAAAAAAAACACTGTGGTTAGGTTGGGTCTGGGAATGAGTAATGTCACTGATTTTACAATAACTTGCCCCATTGCTGCTGTCTCTAGGATGTATGTATTTGGCGGTTGGGTGCCCTTGGTGATGGATGATGTGAAAGTGGCAACACATGAGAAGGAATGGAAGTGCACAAACACACTGGCCTGCCTAAATCTTGGTAAGTCTTAACTATAGAAAACAACTGATTTGGTTATATTAACCACAAAGGAGCACTCGTTGTTAGTAATTCTAACTCTCCTCTCTTTTAGACTCAATGACATGGGAGTCTATTTTAATGGACACTCTTGAAGACAACATCCCAAGAGCCAGAGCAGGCCACTGCTCTGTTGCGATCAACTCCCGACTCTACGTCTGGAGCGGAAGGGATGGCTACCGCAAGGCCTGGAACAACCAGGTTTGCTGCAAAGATCTCTGGTACCTGGAGACAGGTGAGTTTCAGCACTGAAGTTGGTCATTTTTGTAGTTTTATACATGTATGTAGTTTATCCTGATATGAAATGCACAGCATAATTGTTAGGAGGAAATACTGTATGATAGCTGATCTGTAAAAATCTCTAAAATTCCCTGCAGACCGTCCTCATGCGCCGTCGCGAGTGCAGTTGGTCCGTGCTAACACCAGCTCCCTGGAGGTGAGCTGGGGTGCGGTTCCCACTGCCGACACCTACCTTTTGCAGCTGCAGAAATATGACATCCCCGCAGCAACAGCAGCCACCTCTCCGAATATCACGCCCACTTCCTCTCTACCGGCCAACTCGCCCAAGAGCCCGGCTCCAGCCGCTGCCGCCCCAGCATCTCAGAGTATGCCCCTGACTGGGGTCACGCTCGTACCGCAGAGTCCTTCACCCACTACTTCCATGCCTGGCAGCCCACTCGCTGCAGCCTCACCCAGGGGTCCAGGTAAGAGTGTATGGTACAAAATGGTTTAAAAACTTGTGTGTGACATTTTTTAAGCAGCTCTGCCCTAAAGGATTCTTTACATAATATAAACATTTAAGTCTGAACAGTCTAAAGACCAAATGTTGGCTCAAATAACGGCCATTTTTGTTGACTTATCTGTTGCAGCCATTCTGAAAGTAGCTGCACCTCAGTCCACTGCTGGGACCTCCATTGTCACTGTGCGTCAGGCCAATCAAGTGGGCAAGTCCCCGGTCACTGTTACATCGCTTCCTGCTGGAGTCCGTATGGTTGTCCCTGCTCAGAGCACTCAAGGAACGGTATGTGATCAGAGTCCTAAAATCAGTACTAGAGTGTGGAGAGGGCTGCTAACTTTACTATTTTGGTCTGTGACCACTCACCTGCTGGCGATCTGCTTTCCTACAGACTTTAGCTCCAATGTATTGTCTGAAGAAGTCCTTGGTTTGCATTGAGTGGTGTTAGATTTGGGTTGGGGGTGAAGCCTGCATGAAAGTAGATCTCCAGAAGATGCTTTGGTGACCACTGCCCTATATGTGTCTATGTAGGTCTTTCTTACCTAAATCTAATCCATCCTCCCAATCCTTATCAGCCAATTGGAAGCAGCCCGCAGATGAGTGGCATGGCTGCCCTGGCTGCAGCTGCAGCTGCCACACAGAAGATACCGCCCTCCTCCGCAGCCACTGTGCTGAACGTTCCAGCAGGAGCCACCATAATGAAGACTGTTGCTATGACTCCAGGCTCCACAACTCTACCAGCTACCATGAAAGTGGCCTCGCCAGTGATGGTGAGCGATGATGGTTCTATTCACAAGCTCTAGTAATATGGCACATCTCAGTGGGGGAAAATGCATCTGTCCTTGCTATGTGGTGTTTT
Source organism: Salminus brasiliensis (assembly GCF_030463535.1). NCBI lineage: Eukaryota > Metazoa > Chordata > Actinopteri > Characiformes > Bryconidae > Salminus > Salminus brasiliensis. Next base: position 5,077,252 of record NC_132883.1, read on the forward strand.
CATGTGTAATGATGTTTTGGGCTGGGCGATATGGTCAGAAAACTATCACGATATTAAAAGACGATACACAGCGTTATCGCAATACATGTAAATACAGGCTAAATGAATCAGTATACTCTCCTATTCTTCCCACACTTTATCCAGTTAAACAGCACTAATTAAACAGTTTATAATAAAAGTTGCAACTTAGTCTTATTTAAGCACTTATCCTTAATGTGTATCAGGAAAACAAGAATTACGATAAAATCTCATCACATTACCCCACTCTAATGACATTGAATGTTTTCTCACCAGGTGAGCAACCCAGCAACCCGCATGCTGAAGACCGCTGCTGCCCAGGTTGGGACATCAACCATCTCTACGCCCAACACTCCAACTCGCCCCATCATCACAGTGCACAAATCGGGCACTGTGACCGTAGCCCAGCAGGCCCAAGTGGTCACCACAGTGGTTGGAGGGGTGACCAAAACAATCACCCTCGTAAAGAGCCCACTCACTATGGGTAGTGGTGGAACTTTGGTAAGGATGTGCCTTCAGAAAACGTCTTTCCAGTTTATTGTTGATAACTGAGTATAACTGAGAACTGAGTATGTGTAGCTGATTATCTTTCATTTAGCATTTATATTTGTGTCTGTATCTTTTATTAATTTTATCCTCTTTCATGCCCAGATCTCGAGTCTGGGGAAGGTGATGTCTGTGGTACAGACCAAACCTGTACAGACATCTGCAGTGACTGGCCAAGCTGGTAGCAGCCCTGTAACTCAGATTATACAGGTAATCACAGCAGACCGTACATTTTACTAGTCAGGATAGGATTTCAAAATACTGCTGAATAGGATTCATGTGGTTCTACATACGTGCAAATTAAACAACCTAAGAGCTTTGCACTTTTTTTCTATCTACAGCAAATAATTTAGCTTAAGGAAGAACTTGGAGTTACGGATTTTTGCGTGTGTTGGCATTGGTTGTTCTGTTCTGACACATTTTCTTTACATTGGTCTACCAGACGAAGGGTCCTCTACCTGCAGGTACCATCCTGAAATTGGTCACCTCTGCAGATGGAAAGCCCACAACAATAATCACAACCACGCAAGCAGGTGGCACTGGCACCAAACCAACCATCCTGGGCATCAGTGGAGTCTCCCCGAGCTCTGCCACCAAACCTGGCACCACAATCATCAAAACCATCCCCATGTCTGCCATCCAACAAGGTGCTGCAGGTCTGTTTTTAAGTTACCTAACCTCACTGGGTTACTGGTAGCTTGTATTGTGGTGTTAATGCTGCTGTTAGCTTGGCTTCCAAGTCTAGTTTTTAAGCTTGTGATCTAGCTTTCAATGATTTTCAATGCAACTGAACTTATTGAGAAGGTTTCCAGTTATTTGTTTTATTCATTTCTTTTTTTTTTAATCGTACTTATCAGGTGCTGCCAGTGGCCCTGGTATAAAGTCTCCCATTACCATCATCACCACCAAGATGGTGACGCCTGGCACAGGCACACCAGGCAAAATCATTACAGCTGTACCTAAACTGACCACAGGAGCTGGACAGCAGGGAGTGACGCAGGTGAGGTTATTACTTTTTTGGAACGTATAGACAAAAGATTTACATGATCTGTGACTTCTGTCCTTTATTTGTCATTACTTACTTTCTATGTTTTCCTCAGGTGGTCTTGAAAGGTGCACCAGGGCAGCCTGGCACTATTTTGCGCACAGTGCCTATGGGAGGTGTGCGTCTTGTTTCCCCTGGAACTGTTTCTGGTGGCAAACCCACGGTTACCACACTAGTAGTCAAAGGCACAACAGGTACATGTCACAGTTAATAGCTTTTTTTGTCCTCCTTTCTATAGCTTTGTCTACTTAAGTAAAATATGTCTATTGTAAATAATTTCTCTAATAAAGTCTTTGTGTTTTATTAAATCTCTGTCCTGATGTAGGAGTGACGACTCTTGGCACTGTGACCGGCACGGTCTCCACCAGCTTGGCAGGGGGCAATGTTCCCACTGCCAATGCCAGCCTTGCTACTCCCATAACCACCCTGGGTACCATTGCCACACTTTCCAGTCATGTGGTAAACCCTGCAACCATCACTGTGTCCGCAGCTCAGACGAGCCTGACTACCGCACCCTCTGTGGCCCTGCAGGTACAATTTAATTCTGTTTAGTCCTTGGGTCTGTATCTCACCAAGTATTGTGGTACTGCCTAGTGATGGCTTTGTTTTTTTAATATGGAGACCTGACCCTATTAAAGAAATTGCACATTATTTTTATTATTTTTAACAGTATAATATTTTAAATATTGTTCCAATGATTTTCACCCTGTAGGCAGCTGCTCAGCCAACTCAGGTGACACTGATTAGCACCCCTAGTGGTGTGGAGGCGCAACCAGTTCAGGACCTCCCGGTCTCCATCCTGGCATCCCCCACCTCTGAGCAGCCCTCTTCCACAGGGGCTGAATCCAGTGACGCTCCTGGTGAAGTGACTCTGGTCTGCTCCAACCCACCCTGCGAGACCCATGAGACCGGTACCACCAACACACCCACCGTGGCGTCTGCAAAGATATGTTCTAACCCACCTTGTGAAACACACGTGACCGGAACTACCAACACAACGACCACAGCCTCTTCCAACATGGGCCGCGTGCAACAGGTGTGCAGCAATCCGCCATCAGAGACACACGACACAGGCACCACGAACACTGCTACTACTGCCAGCTGCAGCATGGGCTCCAGTGCGATGGGTGTCGTTGACAGCAGCACGGCATCCCAACAACCCACAGTGACCTCATCAGGCAGTACACTTCTGTCTCCGGTATGTTCCAACTCTCCGTGTGAGACGCATGAAACGGGCACCACCAACACACCCACGCAAGCATCCTCGAGCATGGGCTCTGGGCAAACTAACACCGTACAGAAAGTGTGCTCCAACCCGCCACGTGAGACCCACGAAACCGGCACCACCAACACACCCACACAGGCATCCTCAAACATGGGCAGCGGGCAAACCAGCACTGTACAGAGAGTGTGTTCCAACCCACCACGTGAGACCCACGAAACCGGCACCACCAACACACCCACACAGGCTTCCTCAAACATGGGCAGCGGGCAAACCAGCACTGTACAGAGAGTGTGCTCCAACCCGCCACGTGAGACCCACGAAACCGGCACCACCAACACACCCACACAGGCTTCCTCAAACATGGGCAGCGGGCAAACCAGCACTGTACAGAGAGTGTGTTCCAACCCACCATGTGAGACCCACGAAACCGGCACCACCAACACACCCACACAGGCTTCCTCAAACATGGGCAGCGGGCAAACCAGCACTGTACAGAGAGTGTGTTCCAACCCACCATGTGAGACCCACGAAACCGGCACCACCAACACACCCACACAGGCTTCCTCGACCATGGGAGCAGTTCAGAACGGCACAGTGCAAAGAGTGTGTTCTAATCCACCCTGCGAAACCCATGAGACTGGAACCACAAACACGACCACAACTGCCACCAGCAACCTGGAGTCAGCCGAAGGAGCAGGCATGTGTAATTACATATCCAGTGACCTATCTTATAAAAGAGGGAATATTACTTAACCAAGATTAAGCAGACAATTGCAATTTGGCAGTAAATTAATGTTCTTACTGTATAAACCAAAGGCTAGGTCTATCAGGCTGAGCATGTCTGAGGTTGAGGTGTGATACCATAAACTTAGTGGGACTGTAATTGTGTCTTGCAGCTCAACAAAGTGCTGAGGGACAAGACGACACCAGTGGCACCAGTGTTGAAGCAACTTCATCTACAGAGCCTGCCAATCCTACAATCCAGAGCAGAGCTGTAACCACAGTGACCCAAGCTACACCCGCTCCCGGGCCGTCTGTCCCAGTAAGTACATTTTTTAGCGTTGTGGTCTGCATGTTCTTGAGGGGACCATGTTAAGGAATTGTTAAGGAGTTACTCTACTACCCTCCCCCTTTTAGACACCATCTCCCATTGATGGATTATCTCACCCTTATGCTGTTGTCTTTTACGCTTCCCCTTGCAGGAAATCTCCTCTATGGCAGGCTCTGCTGCCTTGGTGGAGGCCTCCGGTGAAGGTGAAGCTGAGGCAATGGAACAGGGTGACTCTGAGGCAGTGGCAACGGGTGAAGAGCCTATGCAGACCGAAGGCGTGCTGGGCGAAGAGGGCACAGTCAGGGTTGTTGCTATTGAAGAGGGTGGCGCTGGTGAGGCAGGAACCATGCTACAGGTGCATGTTGCCATGGAAGCTCAGTCTGGCCAGGGCGAACAGGCTGAGGTATGTTGATGCTTTAAGAATTTATTTGATTTTGCAGAGACTAAGCAGTGAGAACATTGTTGTGGGTCAATTAGTTTGACCACTTTATTGGGCTTCTCTGAATAGTTTTGTTTGTACTTCTGCAGATGGAGCAGGGAGGAGCGAGTGAAGAGGCTGTGGGTCTGACAGGGCAGGACTCTGAGGCCTTGGCACTGCCCCAGGAGCTGATGTCCGCTGAGGGGCAGCCCACCACACTAATGGTGACTGGATTGACCCCAGAGGAGCTGGCTGTCACTGCTGCAGCAGAAGCTGCTGCTCAGGCTGCAGCCACAGAGGAGGCCCAGGCCCTTGCTATACAGGCTGTGCTCCAAGCAGCCCAACAGGCAGTGCTCAGTGAGTGAATGATGGCTGAATGATTTTACTGATTTTACAGTTTCCTGACACTATAGCTCTAGTAGAGCAAATCTTTATATCTTGACTTCTTACAGTTGTCCTACATGTTTTCTTGTCTCTTTGTTTAAGATGAAGGAGATGCTGGACAAGATGGTCAGCAGTCAACCACCATTCCCATTGTCCTGACGCAGCAGGAGTTGGCTGCACTCGTCCAGCAGCAGCAACAGCTACAGGAAGCCCAGGCTGCTGCAGCTGCTGCTCAGCAGCTGGCAGCTGATTCGGCCTCCGCAGCGCTGCCCACTGAGGGCCTTGCCCCTGCAGACAGCCTCAACGACCCCACGTCCGAGAGCAATGGCCATGAGATGGCTGCCGCTGCAGCAGTCACTGGAACCGTTGCTCGACTTCTTCCAAGCACCTCTGCAGAAAGTGAGACACATTAATTGTTGCAGACTAGCATGTATAGTTCTAGGTCTTTGGTTTTGCGGGCCAAAGAGTTGCTTTTAATGGTCCTGCAAAGTTTCATGGGATTGCATCATATGTTTCTAAGGTTTGTCGTTTTCCATACAGCAGCAAACATTTAGATGCAAAAAGATCATGATTAATGGTGTGGTCCCAGCCTTTATTCATAATATGAACGTTACCCAGAGCCTCTGTGAGAAGTGTTATTGACTAGGTATATTCTAATGACTGTACACACTTCTTATCAGCCTAAACTGACACATCATATGTTTGTTTTTCCTTCAGCTTTGGCACCATCAAGTACGTTTGCTCCATCACAGCCAATGGTAGTAGCCAGCCCTGCCAAGATGCAGGCAGCCACTGCTCTTGCTGAAGTGGCCAATGGCATAGAGTCTGCAGTTGGAGTGAGTTTATCAATCTACTGTCATTACGTACAACCATGTAATGTATCATATAATGTACTGATTTAACCTTTTATATTGTTTCTTTGGTTAATAGAAACAAGGAGCACCCCCTGCAGTTGTAAAACCACCAGTGAAGAAAGAAAATCAGTGGTTTGATGTTGGAATAGTGAAGGTCACCAACATGGTCGTCACACATTATTACATGCCAGCAGATGATTCAGAGGTTACTGATGTAAGTAAGATCTTGTTAGTCATTCAAGCTAAGCAGTGTCCTGTAAATCTTACACTGATTCGGATAAAGTGCCTTTCTTTGATATGGTTTATTAATATCAGTAGTGGAGTTTAGAGGGTTTTTGTCATGGCCCCTTTTTGTGCCGTGTTGCAGGATGATTCTGGGACCATGCCGGATTATAACCAGATGAAGAAAGTGGAGCTCTCTCCTGGCACAGCGTACAAGTTCCGTGTGGCGGGCATTAACACTTGTGGTCGTGGAACCTTCTCTGAAGTGTCAGCCTTCAAAACCTGTCTACCTGGGTTCCCTGGAGCACCGTGTGCCATTAAAATCAGCAAGGTGAGAATTTTACATCGTTCAATATGTTATTTTCCTTATGCAGTTGTGATGCTTCTGTAATCTGTAATAGCAGCATAATTCTTTTGTGTGTGTAATAAATAAATATACAATATTTAATAAACTACCTATCTCTCTCATTTTGATTTTATGCTCTGTCTTTTCTCTTAGAGCCCTGACGGTGCTCACCTCACATGGGAGCCTCCATCAGTAACATCAGGGAAGATTATTGAGTATTCAGTCTATCTGGCCATCCAGAGCTCGCAGACTACAGAGGCAAAGGCATCTGCGCCCGCACAGCTGGCATTCATGCGGGTTTACTGTGGGCCCAACCCTTCCTGCCTGGTTCAGACGTCCAGCCTATCAAATGCTCACATTGACTACACCACCAAACCTGCAATCATCTTCCGTATTGCCGCTCGCAACGAGAAAGGTTACGGCCCTGCCACGCAAGTCAGGTGGTTGCAAGGTGAGTAAGGGGAGTTGTGAACATGGGGGAGGCGGGGGCGGGAAATGGAAAATTGTAAAGCTGGCCAACGCTTGAAATTCTAAAGAATCGCTCCAATGTAGTGTCTATTCACAGTGTTCCCGTTGGCCCTATGATATGGATATCTTCAGTTTGGTCACTTGTGGCCATAATACCCAGATTGTTTTTTGTTTTTGGTAAATATAGTGCAAGCACAAGGTCTTAAACCTTGAACTAAGACCTGATTAATTCATTACATTTACAGTGTTGAAATTGATATTGAATTATAGAAATGCTAAGCTTTTCTGTGGCCCTTTTGAAGGCCACTCTAGATATCCCGTTGCAACCAAATGTTATGTTTTACAGAAACCAGTAAGGATGGATCTGCCGCCAAACCTGCAGTGAAGAGACCGGTCTCATCTCCTGATGTGTGAGTATCTTCATAATCTTTCTACTTGTAAATACATATGATTGCTTCCGTTTTACTCATTTTATTGCTGGCGTTAAAGACAGTCACTTTGGTGTTTACAGTTTTTGATGGTTGAATTGACATTATCTGGAACTTATGAGCTGATCGAAATGCTTCATGTCCGTGGAGTATGTGCAAATGTTCTGCTTGGCCCACTAATTGGCAAGCTCCCTGGGAAACCAGGAAAACTGCTGGAGGCTGACCCATACCATGACCAAATGGCATTAATGAGTGTTTCAGGCTACGAGAAAAGAAATCCTAGACTGAACATCGTTCTGTATACTATGAGGATAAAGGCACACTCTTCCTGTGTGAAATCTGAAATGCACCGGTATATCGCTACGCTGCAGTGGCAATTGAATGTTTGAGTGGATTGTCTGGTGCTCCAACAGGATGTATGGTCCTTAGTTCAGCATTGGTCACAGCTGCTCAGCTGAGTTTGGCCTTTAGTCTATTGTTACCAACAAGTACAACTGCAGCTTTTCTACACAAGCAGGCAGTAGGTGTATAAATCCTGTGACGAGATTCACTTGTTTTTTAAAGCAGCGTTATGTTTTGTGTGGCTTTCGTACAATCTCATCCTGCCTTATTTTAAACCTGAAAAATGACCAAATGTAATGTTCAGTTTGCTCGCAGGATGACGAACTGAATTTGTACTTAAATTAAATAATTCAGAAAACGTTAAACACTTTTAAAACTGCTCTGAATCAGGAGAGAGGGGCTGGTTGGGAGTAGTTTGATCACCACAAAACATGTTTAAGTCAACGCATAGACGAGAATGATCGAGGGACTGCTGTTGAAAGGACAAAGCTGAATTTAAAGCTGTTTTTAGGCCCAAGCCTAGATATAACATAACATTCGCCATCTTACCCACCACTATTTAGTATACATGCAAGTGAAGGTATTTGATGGTAGCCAGATTGGTCTTCAGTATGAACTGATCTACTTTGCTATAAAATACATGTGCGCATAGAAAGTAATACATGCATGCGTTACAGCTTAAGCCTAACATGGAGTATTTTCTCTGAGCAATAGATCCGGTGTCCATGAAACAGTGAATTTAAAGGCCAGCTGTAGTACAGATTAGGTAGTTGCAAGATCAGGCCAATAGTGATCTTCCATTCAGTGTATGGTCTGGGTTTTCATCTGCAGTGCTGCTTTAGGTCATGCTCATGCACCTGAGTAAAGGATAGTGACTATATCACAGCAGCCTGATGCACTAAGTATGAAATACGGATGACCTGACTGTTTTTACTCCTTCTGTCCTGCAGGAAAGGAATTGGTGTAAAAAAGGCCAGAGCTGACCAGTGAAAAGAGCTTGCCATGCCCTCCCCCTCCTCAGATCAAGACCCATGACTGAACTCCTCTTCCTGCTGAATGCCCTTCCCCAGCCTTCATCACCCCACTACCACTCACTACTACATGAGATGGCAGCAAAAAAGGAAAAAAATCAAAAAAATCAAGATAATCTATTTGTGCCCTACCCCAGTCATCACTGAACGTTCTGGTGCCATGGACGCCTTATCTCTCCTTTTTTCTTCTTCTTTTTTTTTTTCTTTTCTTTTTTTTGTATTATAAATGTGTCTTCAGACAAACAGTAAAAAGCACATACTTTTGCTTTTCTTGGCAATTTTGTGTGACAGATTTCCAATGGCAGCATTTAGTCAAGTTAACTGTGTTAATTGTTTCTGTAGTTCAGTTACTTTTCCTTCCTTCATATTTTTTGTTTTAGCTAATTTCAATACAAGCAATAGATAAAGAAGAAAGAAAGAGAAAAAGAAAAAAACAACAATAACTTTGCTCTTCTATCAGTTGCCCACCCGACCCCCCACTTCTGTTCCTTGGCAAGTTTGTGAATTTCAATTGGGCGCAGACGGAAGATGGAAGGAGACTGAATGGAGGGAGAGCAGACAATAAGGTTTCACCTGGAAAATCCCATCAACTGATGGGAGAAGAAAAACGCAGCACTTGGTGACACTTCTGAGGAAAAGACTTGTTTCGTTTTAGACAAATCTGTAATTGTACATTCAGTCCGAGTCCAGTAGCCTGTTATTACATCACTGTGTCTTCATACATTGCTGAGAGCGACAGATTTAAGAACTGTACCATTTTCTACCGAAGACGTGAGGACTCCGATCCTTGTAGATGGAGAGGCATATGACTTTTGCATTGCATCGAAGTACATCTTGTATAAAGAAAGAGGAAAACAAAATCCCAAAAATAGTAAGCAGTGATGCAGAAGCTCTGTATGTGGTTTATTTTTGTATTTTTCCTTTTTTCCCTTAATTTTTTCTTTTCTTTTTTTTTTTAAACCTTTCTCCCCTTATTGTGTTTTTTGTGTGCATCAGCGCAGTTTTAACTTGTTTCCTGCTCATTCCTATAGTCGATGAGTGTGCTTGTGGGATTGTGTGGCAGCTTGTCTCAGTGCCACGGTATTTTTTACATCCCATGTTAAGTATTTCAAACGGTGGTTCAGAAATTGGAATTTAAAGTGAACTTTTTGTACTCGTTCTGGAGACAGACGACCCACCCCGAATCCAAGCTTGAGAATACTGAATAAAATAGTTTTTGCGTTTTTGTTCGTTTCCTCCCGACTTGTATACTGTTGGACATTTTAAAGGAGTAACGCTTATGTTCCAGTTTGGTTCATTTTTCTTATCCTGTTAACCTTTCACTAGTCCATAGTTAATGTAAAATTTACTTTCAGTGGATTTTTTTTTTCTATGCTTGTTTGTGAGTTGGTAGAGGTAAAAAAAAAAAAAAAAAAAAAAAAAAAAAAGGAAGCAAAACTGGGATTCTTGTCATAGCAGAGGGAATATTTGAGGCGTTTCCATTTTTCTAGAGGTCCTTCTCGACTTGGTCTGTGATTTTTTTGGGATGCAGGGTGCAGATGTATGCCAAGTGAGAGTGCTGATCCGGGATGAACTCATTTAAATGTATTCAATGACATTTATAAAATCAAAATCTGATCCTAGATCAGGACCCTTACCGTGAGAAGTTATGCATATGACCCCAGTTTCTAGAATGTTTTTTTTTCTTTCTTAGAGACAAGTGAACAGACATGTCTGAATGGAAATGAGGATTATAGGGTTGCTTTTTCTGACAGTTGGAAATTGTGGATGATGGATGGATTATTGGCACAGCCAGCGTTTGAACTCGGTTGTAAATTAGTTCTTTCACGTAGCAAGAAGTAAAACAACAAAAAAAACAACAACTCTGCCTTTTTTATATAAATATCTGTAACAAATGTTTTTACATGTTGTCATCTATTGATTGCTTTTGTGTCTTGACATATAAAAGTAATGGAAATCTGTCGGTGTGTTCATTCGTGGGTTGCATGTGTAGCTATCTGTGTGTTGCTGATTGTTTGTTTGTTTGTTTGTTTGTTTGTTTCTTGCGGTCGTGTACAAGTTAATATAAAAGGCCAGCAAGACACGAAATGGGATTTTACTGCTGTTTATGACACGGGGATATTATCCAAGGACAATAAATACTTTTAGAGAAGACTCTGCATAGTCGTTTATGTAGTAGCGTAGCGTTTACAAACACGTGATACGCGACGAGGACGGGCGGAGCTGAGCCGGCAGGCTTGCCGTAGCTTCTTGCTTGAAGTTACCATGGAGACCGGAACGAGGCGGCTAGTTAGCCACAAGCTAACTAGACCTAGCGCTAGCTTCCTAGGTTGCGGGTTCTGTTTTTTTAGTGTTTTCTTCCCTGTTTTCTCCGCTTTGCTGTCTAATGAGCCTCGGGAAAAGATGTTAAGGCGTGTAGCTCTTATTCAGTGAGGGGTTCGGCTCTGGTGGGAGGCGGTTCGGAGGTTCAGCGGGCGCGGTTTGCGGTTTAGCTGCTACGCTTAGCCGGGGAGATGGACCAGTACAGCATTCTCGGCAGGATAGGGGAAGGAGCTCACGGCATCGTTTTTAAAGCCAAACACATCGAGGTAAAGAAGGTCTTCTCTAAATGAGAGTCTGGCTGGTGTTTGATGTTGGGAGGGTTTGTGCGGAGCCTCTGAGATCTCCATGTCCTGAGCGCTAGCTAACGGTAGAGACACGGCCCGGCCCGGCCCGGCCCGGCCCGGCCCCTGCTCCAGCGGCCCGGCTCTGGGGGGTTGTGTCGAGGCCAAGATTTATTAACTTGGGGGGGAGATTATTTATTTAGCAGGGACAAAAAGCAAGGGGACAGTTTATTAAAAGGAGGAGACATTAGCTAATTAGGGTTCAGTCATAGGAACAGTTTATTAAATTGAGGGAAATTAGGGTTCAGTCATAGGAACAGTTTATTAAAGTGAGGGGAATTAGGGTTCAGTCATAGGAACAGTTTATTAAAGTGAGGGAAATTAGGGTTCAGTCATAGGAACAGTTTATTAAATTGAGGGAAATTAGGGTTCAGTCATAGGAACAGTTTATTAAATTGAGGGAAATTAGGGTTCAGTCATAGGAACAGTTTATTAAAGTGAGGGAAATTAGGGTTCAGTCATAGGAACAGTTTATTAAAGTGAGGGAAATTAGGGTTCAGTCATAGGAACAGTTTATTAAATTGAGGGAAATTAGGGTTCAGTCATAGGAACAGTTTATTAAAGTGAGGGAAATTAGGGTTCAGTCATAGGAACAGTTTATTAAAGTGAGGGAAATTAGGGTTCAGTCATAGGAACAGTTTATTAAACTGAGGGGAATTAGGGTTCAGTCATAGGAACAGTTTATTAAATTGAGGGAAATTAGGGTTCAGTCATAGGAACAGTTTATTAAACTGAGGGAAATTAGGGTTCAGTCATAGGAACAGTTTATTAAAGTGAGGGAAATTAGGGTTCAGTCATAGGAACAGTTTATTAAAGTGAGGGAAATTAGGGTTCAGTCATAGGAACAGTTTATTAAAGTGAGGGAAATTAGGGTTCAGTCATAGGAACAGTTTATTAAAGTGAGGGAAATTAGGGTTCAGTCATGGGAACAGTTTATTAAAGTGAGGGAAATTAGGGTTCAGTCATGGGAACAGTTTATTAAAGTGAGGGAAATTAGGGTTCAGTCATAGGAACAATTTATTAAAGTGAGGGAAATTAGGGTTCAGTCATAGGAACAGTTTATTAAAGTGAGGGAAATTAGGGTTCAGTCATGGGAACAGTTTATTAAAGTGAGGGAAATTAGGGTTCAGTCATAGGAACAGTTTATTAAATTGAGGGAAATTAGGGTTCAGTCATAGGAACAGTTTATTAAAGTGAGGGAAATTAGGGTTCAGTCATAGGAACAGTTTATTAAAGTGAGGGAAATTAGGGTTCAGTCATAGGAACAGTTTATTAAAGTGAGGGAAATTAGGGTTCAGTCATAGGAACAGTTTATTAAACTGAGGGAAATTAGGGTTCAGTCATAGGAACAGTTTATTAAAGTGAGGGAAATTAGGGTTCAGTCATAGGAACAGTTTATTAAAGTGAGGGGAATTAGGGTTCAGTCATAGGAACAGTTTATTAAAGTGAGGGAAATTAGGGTTCAGTCATAGGAACAGTTTATTAAAGTGAGGGAAATTAGGGTTCAGTCATAGGAACAGTTTATTAAATTGAGGGAAATTAGGGTTCAGTCATAGGAACAGTTTATTAAAGTGAGGGAAATTAGGGTTCAGTCATAGGAACAGTTTATTAAAGTGAGGGAAATTAGGGTTCAGTCATAGGAACAGTTTATTAAATTGAGGGAAATTAGGGTTCAGTCATAGGAACAGTTTATTAAATTGAGGGAAATTAGGGTTCAGTCATAGGAACAGTTTATTAAATGGAGGGAAATTAGGGTTCAGTCATAGGAACAGTTTATTAAATGGAGGGAAATTAGGGTTCAGTCATAGGAACAGTTTATTAAAGTGAGGGAAATTAGGGTTCAGTCATAGGAACAGTTTATTAAATTGAGGGAAATTAGGGTTCAGTCATAGGAACAGTTTATTAAAGTGAGGGGAATTAGGGTTCAGTCATAGGAACAGTTTATTAAAGTGAGGGGAATTAGGGTTCAGTCATAGGAACAGTTTATTAAAGTGAGGGAAATTAGGGTTCAGTCATAGGAACAGTTTATTAAAGTGAGGGAAATTAGGGTTCAGTCATAGGAACAGTTTATTAAATTGAGGGAAATTAGGGTTCAGTCATAGGAACAGTTTATTAAAGTGAGGGAAATTAGGGTTCAGTCATAGGAACAGTTTATTAAAGTGAGGGAAATTAGGGTTCAGTCATAGGAACAGTTTATTAAAGTGAGGGAAATTAGGGTTCAGTCATAGGAACAGTTTATTAAAGTGAGGGAAATTAGGGTTCAGTCATAGGAACAGTTTATTAAAGTGAGGGAAATTAGGGTTCAGTCATAGGAACAGTTTATTAAAGTGAGGGAAATTAGGGTTCAGTCATAGGAACAGTTTATTAAATTGAGGGAAATTAGGGTTCAGTCATAGGAACAGTTTATTAAAGTGAGGGAAATTAGGGTTCAGTCATAGGAACAGTTTATTAAAGTGAGGGAAATTAGGGTTCAGTCATAGGAACAGTTTATTAAATTGAGGGAAATTAGGGTTCAGTCATAGGAACAGTTTATTAAACTGAGGGAAATTAGGGTTCAGTCATAGGAACAGTTTATTAAACTGAGGGAAATTAGGGTTCAGTCATAGGAACAGTTTATTAAAGTGAGGGAAATTAGGGTTCAGTCATAGGAACAGTTTATTAAATTGAGGGAAATTAGGGTTCAGTCATAGGAACAGTTTATTAAAGTGAGGGAAATTAGGGTTCAGTCATAGGAACAGTTTATTAAAGTGAGGGGAATTAGGGTTCAGTCATAGGAACAGTTTATTAAAGTGAGGGAAATTAGGGTTCAGTCATAGGAACAGTTTATTAAAGTGAGGGAAATTAGGGTTCAGTCATAGGAACAGTTTATTAAATTGAGGGAAATTAGGGTTCAGTCATAGGAACAGTTTATTAAAGTGAGGGAAATTAGGGTTCAGTCATAGGAACAGTTTATTAAATTGAGGGAAATTAGGGTTCAGTCATAGGAACAGTTTATTAAAGTGAGGGAAATTAGGGTTCAGTCATAGGAACAGTTTATTAAAGTGAGGGAAATTAGGGTTCAGTCATAGGAACAGTTTATTAAATTGAGGGAAATTAGGGTTCAGTCATAGGAACAGTTTATTAAAGTGAGGGAAATTAGGGTTCAGTCATAGGAACAGTTTATTAAATTGAGGGAAATTAGGGTTCAGTCATAGGAACAGTTTATTAAATGGAGGGAAATTAGGGTTCAGTCATAGGAACAGTTTATTAAATGGAGGGAAATTAGGGTTCAGTCATAGGAACAGTTTATTAAACTGAGGGAAATTAGGGTTCAGTCATAGGAACAGTTTATTAAAGTGAGGGAAGTTAGGGTTCAGTCATAGGAACAGTTTATTAAAGTGAGGGAAATTAGGGTTCAGTCATAGGAACAGTTTATTAAAATGAGGGAAATTAGGGTTCAGTCATAGGAACAGTTTATTAAATGGAGGGAAATTAGGGTTCAGTCATAGGAACAGTTTATTAAATTGAGGGAAATTAGGGTTCAGTCATAGGAACAGTTTATTAAACTGAGGGAAATTAGGGTTCAGTCATAGGAACAGTTTATTAAAGTGAGGGAAATTAGGGTTCAGTCATAGGAACAGTTTATTAAAGTGAGGGAAATTAGGGTTCAGTCATAGGAACAGTTTATTAAAGTGAGGGAAATTAGGGTTCAGTCATAGGAACAGTTTATTAAAGTGAGGGAAATTAGGGTTCAGTCATAGGAACAGTTTATTAAACTGAGGGAAATTAGGGTTCAGTCATAGGAACAGTTTATTAAATTGAGGGGAATTAGGGTTCAGTCATAGGAACAGTTTGTTAAAGTGAAGGAAATTAGGGTTCAGTCATAGGAACAGTTTATTAAAGTGAGGGAAATTAGGGTTCAGTCATAGGAACAGTTTATTAAATGGAGGGAAATTAGGGTTCAGTCATAGGAACAGTTTATTAAATTGAGGGAAATTAGGGTTCAGTCATAGGAACAGTTTATTAAAGTGAGGGAAATTAGGGTTCAGTCATAGGAACAGTTTATTAAAGTGAGGGAAATTAGGGTTCAGTCATAGGAACAGTTTATTAAACTGAGGGAAATTAGGGTTCAGTCATAGGAACAGTTTATTAAACTGAGGGAAATTAGGGTTCAGTCATAGGAACAGTTTATTAAAGTGAGGGAAATTAGGGTTCAGTCATGGGAACAGTTTATTAAATTGAGGGAAATTAGGGTTCAGTCATAGGAACAGTTTATTAAATGGAGGGAAATTAGGGTTCAGTCATAGGAACAGTTTATTAAATTGAGGGAAATTAGGGTTCAGTCATAGGAACAGTTTATTAAAGTGAGGGAAATTAGGGTTCAGTCATAGGAACAGTTTATTAAATTGAGGGAAATTAGGGTTCAGTCATAGGAACAGTTTATTAAAGTGAGGGAAATTAGGGTTCAGTCATAGGAACAGTTTATTAAATTGAGGGAAATTAGGGTTCAGTCATAGGAACAGTTTATTAAACTGAGGGAAATTAGGGTTCAGTCATAGGAACAGTTTATTAAAGTGAAGGAAATTAGGGTTCAGTCATAGGAACAGTTTATTAAAGTGAGGGAAATTAGGGTTCAGTCATAGGAACAGTTTATTAAAGTGAGGGAAATTAGGGTTCAGTCATAGGAACAGTTTATTAAATTGAGGGAAATTAGGGTTCAGTCATAGGAACAATTTATTAAACTGAGGAAACATTAGATAACTAAATTTAGGAAATTATTTATTAAAATGAGGGACAAGCTGGTTAAATCATTTTTTATGATTTATTTATGGTTTATTAAATTGAGAAAACATTAGCACTAAAAAGCTAAATTTAGGAAATTATTTATTAAAATGAGGGAATGATTTATTAAAATTAAGGAAACGATTTATTAAATTGGGGGAAAAGATGGTTAAATCAAGATAATTTATAAAATTGAGGAAACATTAGCACTAAATAGCTAAATTTAGGAAATTATTTATTAAAATGAGGGACAAGATGGTTAAATCATAGGAACAGTTTATTAAATTGAGGAAACAGCTCTAGGTAGCTAAATTTAGGAAATTATTTATTAAAATGAGGGAATGATTTATTAAAATGAGGAAATGATTTACCAAAATTAAGGAAAAGATGGATAAATTAAGATGGTTTATAAAATTGAGGAAACATTAGCACTAAATAGCTAAATTTAGGAAATTATTTATTAAAATGAGGAAATGATTTATTAAATTAAAGGAAACAGTTTATTAAATTGAGGGAATAATGTATTAAACTGGGGAACAGTTCATTAAATTGCGGAAATGGAGTTATAAATTGGGCACAATTTATTAAATTGGGGGAATGATTTATTAAAATCAAGGCAACATTTTATTAAGTTGAGGGACAAAATGGTTAACTCATAGGAACAATTTATTAAAGTGAGGAAACCGCAAAATTTAGGGAACGATTTATTCAATTAAGTGAGCAGAAGGTTAAATGGAGGAAACTATTTAATTGCGGGAGCAAAAGTATAAATCAAGTATAAATCAGGCACGATTTATTTAGTTAACTAGTTGAGGGAATGATTTATTAAGTCAAGGCTACATTTTATGAAATTGAGGAAACATTACATTTAGGGAATGATTGATTAAGCTACAGGAGCAATTTATTGAATTGAGGAAAAGATGGTAAAATTAAGATGATTTATTGATTTGAGGAAAAGATGGTAAAATTAAGAGGATTTATTGATTTGAGGAAAAGATGGTAAAATTAAGATGATTTATTGATTTGAGGAAACAGCTAAATTTAGAAAATGATGTACTTAATTGGGGAGTTATTTATTAAATTGAGGGAATTATGTATTGAGGAAACAGTTTATTAAATTGTGGGAATAGAATTATAAATCAGGCACTATTTATTAAATTGAGGGAATGATTTATTAAATCAAGGCTACATTTTATTAAATTGAGGAAACATTACATTTAGGCAATGATTGATTAAGCTGAGGAAACAATTTATTGAATTGAGGAATATTTTTATTTGTTTAGAGAATTATGTAGGAGATTGTAGGAAATGGTTTATTAAATTAAGAGAATGATTGATTACATTGAGGGAAGGCTTTATTAAATTGAAGGAACTGATTGATAATTTGCTGGAATTAATTTTTAAATCAGGTACAATTTATAAAATGAAGGGACATTTAAAGGAACAGTTTATTACATTGAAACTATTTTTCTACCGTGACACTTTACTGTTATACGAGTGTCATCTTCTTCTGAGCTGATTAAGAAAATTCAGGCTAGAAGTTCTGCCTGTTCAGTCGCAGCATCATTGAGCATTAGTCAGACAGAAACACCAGCACAGCAACCCTCACTCAAATCAATTAGACATAAGTTCAAAACTGCTTTGTGTTCCTGCTATACTTAACCCAAGTCAGCACCTGTGACTTGAAGATCTGAAGACTGAAGACAAGACTTGGTAGAGCAGATAAATAGATGCCACTTACCACAATGCAAACCAGTCTTCAGCAGTGGAAATCACGTTGCAGTTGGTAAAGATGAGCCGCAGAAGTTTTATTGACTGATGAGATAAAGATTTGCCTTTATCAAAGTAAATGACAGATCAGAGTGTGTAGAAGAAAGGATCCGCTCATGATCCAAAGCATACAGGCCCACCAGTCAAGCATCTCTATTGATTAGTGACTTATGATGATGGCAGCAGCAGTTTGGTTGCTGGTCGATACAAGGGAAGTGCAACCAAATATTAATTATAATTATTTACAGTTCTGTAAGCGATGTGCCTAATTTACTTTAAAACTGTCTGTTCCAATACATTTGCTGACCTAAAAAATGGTGATCTGCCATTCAAATCCAGATCTGTCATCTCATGGTTTGCTCTCAAAAAGTCTCCAGAATACAGCAAAAACAAAGGAACTGGCCTTCTGAAGGCATGGGATCCATGGAGGACCCACCTCATAACTTACAGGACCTAAAGGATCTGCTGCTAATGTTAGTTTTGGTACCAGATACCACAGGAAACCTTCAGAGGTCTTGTGGAGTCCATGCCTTAACTGGGTTAGCGCTCTTTTGGTGGCACAAGGGTCTACACACTATGTTATGGCTGATTGATGTATATGTATAATAATCTTACATGACCTAATTATGATCTGTTTTAGTGCTTGTTGAGGAAATTGTAGGTGCATAAACTCTTTGTCTCATTTCTTTCTCTGTCTTTGGACAAGCACAGGAGACAAACCCTCAAGTAAATTGGACTCAAGCCGCTGCCTCTGATGGGATAAGGCAGTTTAGTCTTTTTAAAGCGTCTCATTCAGGTTCCCATGACACCTTTTCATTTCTCTCTCTTTAGACTGGAGAGACGGTGGCTTTAAAGAAAGTGGCCCTTCGGAAGCTGGAAGATGGGATTCCTAACCAAGCACTAAGAGAAATAAAAGCTCTTCAGGAGATTGAAGACAATCAGTATGTGAGTTTGCTTCATGACTTTACCCCTTGAGAGCCAAGTGGATTATATTTGGTGCATATTTGAGGTTTTGTTGTAATAATTAAATTAAATAAAGAAGAAAATCAAATCAGAGACACGTTTTCTGCTCCCTGGTGGATCAGCAGTGCACTGCACGCACCAGGAACAAATATGTACAGATTTGAAGAATAGTTTGAAGTTAGTTAAGTAACTTTTTAAAGGACATTCAAATATGGTACAAAATAAAAGTCATACATGCAAAGTGTAATTATTTAATTTATTAAATTATTCTATTTTATTATTTTATTATAATTTATTTTCATATTGAATTATTTTTATTATAATTGATCAGAAGGTCATATAAACCCTCCAGTTTAAAAAAATGGTCTGGTCATTTTATACATGCATTGCAGACTTTAGATGCCTAGTGTTTAGGGACGCACAATCTGCCAATTTCGATACAAAAATGTCTAAAATGTAAACATCTGGATCAGCACCACAGAGAAATATGTCACATTTACTTCTGTAAGATTACAAATACAGTACATTAACAAAATGTGGACATTTTAGCTTAAAAGCCCCCCGAAACCTAAATGCTCAGCTCTTCTGTGTATACAAACATCTGCTTTTAATCCTAGTGTAGAAACTAATAAGAATTACTTGGTAACAGTTTAGCATATTTTGTGGAGTCCCAAAGGGTTCCATTTTAGGGCCTATGCAACTGATGCTAATTGTGAGACCTACGTACAGGGTTTAAAGAGCTAAAGGAATTATCTGGCCATACCAATATGATACAGATATCGTTGGGCATCCCATCAAACCATTTGTCTTGTTTCCCTCCTCAGGTAGTAAAGCTGAAGGATGTGTTCCCCCATGGCACAGGCTTTGTGCTGGTCTTTGAATATATGCTGTCAGATCTATCAGAGGTCATTCGAAACTCGCAGAGGCCTCTGACTGAGTCTCAGGTCAAAGGCTACATGATGATGTTGCTCAAAGGAGTGGCCTTCTGCCACGAGAACTCTATCATGCACAGGGTAGGTGAACTCTGTAATTGTGAGACTGCCTTTGTTCCCCCATTTTCTCCCCAATTTGCCCCCCTATTTTCTCCCCACCCCCCCATGCATGCGATGCCCCAGTCACCAGTGAGAGCGGACTAGCACGTGCCACGAGAAAGCAAGGCTAGTTGATGGCAAGCAGCATTCAAACCAGCGATACTCTGATCATGCGACCACCTAGGGCCCCCTCTTTTTAATTATTTTTGTTGTGTCGGAGGTCTTGGATTTGAACCCCAGACTCACAATTTTCATTTGACCTAAAGGAAAGGAGACACCTTTCCACCAGTCTAAAAAAAAGTCTGACAGTTTGTGGACAGCTGAATGACTTGATCAGTAGAGGGAGCTCCCCAAAGTAGTGGAATTAACTAATTACCGGGGCTGTCTTATATGTTTTGAACATTTACACTATTCAGCCATAACATTAAATCGGTTAGATTAGATCGGTGAAGTAAACTGCATTGATTATCTGTTTCCAGTGGCACCTGTCAACGGTTGGGCTATATCAAGCAGCAAGTAAACACATAACCAGGAAATGATAAAAGCAGGAAAAATGGTCAGGCATAAGAACCTGAGCCACTCTGATAAGAACCAAATTGTAATGCTCTAGGCGACTGTAGCAGAACATCTCCAAAACATCAGGCAGGTCTTCCCGGTGTTCCCGGTATGCAGTGATTAGTACCTACCAAACGTTCCCCAAAAAAGGCATGTGATCCATGGAGGCCCCACCTCATAACTTACAGGACCTAAAGGATCTGCTGCTAATGTTAGTATAGTACCAGATACCACAGGAAACCTTCAGAGGTCTTGTGGAGTCCATGCCTCAACCGGGTTAGCGCTCTTTCTGTGGCACAAGGGTCTACACACTATTAGGCAGGTGGTTTTAATGTTATGGCTTATTGGTGTATATGTGTAATAATATAAGAGAGAAAAAAATCTATCATGACCTAATTATGATTCCCTAATTCATTCCAAGGATCTGAAGCCTGCGAACCTTCTAATCAGCTCGACAGGTCATTTGAAGATTGCTGACTTCGGCCTGGCCAGACTTTTCTCCAATGAAGGAGAGAGGCTTTACAGTCACCAGGTGGCCACAAGGTGAGAAATCAGTCCGTTTGACAGGAAAGTTTTGGATCGTTTAATTGAAACACAGTTTTTTGCCATCTTAGCACTTAATTCAGATGGCTTTGAGTCGCTAAGAGTCATCTCCCTATTTTTGAATCTGTACATGAATGTTAAAATGTAGCAGAGTGGTTCTTTAGGTCCAATATGATGGCAGTGGCTTTAAGTTTAAAGATTGAGAAGATGAAAACTCTTCACATGTTTAATCTTTTCACTAGAAAAAAAAATTGCAAGGAATTTGCAAGAAATCCTTAAGTGTACCCTGTTTTTCAGGTGGTACAGAGCTCCAGAGCTTCTGTACGGTGCTCGGAAATACGACGAAGGAGTTGATCTCTGGTATGTACATAAGAACTTCATGATTCACAGTTCTGTCCACCAGAATATTTACATTATAAATTGCATCTAGAGACTCTAAAACCTGCCTGAAGATTTTCTCATCCTGTTTTCTCAAAAGTGAACACTAGATGGCATCAACTTTAGCACTTGAACAGTCTGGCAGTTAAATGCAGCTCCTGTGTAGTGATGTGGTGGAGTTTGTTGCTAACTCCTTATCTCCATTTTGGTGGTTGGTTGTTGCAGGGCAGTGGGCTGTATTTTTGGGGAGCTGTTGAATAACTCTCCTCTGTTTCCTGGAGAGAATGACATCGAGCAGCTGTGCTGCGTGCTCCGGGTGCTAGGAACTCCAAACCGGAAAGTGTGGCCGGTGAGCTATATAGACAACTAAAAGCCAGTCGGCCTTAATCTGTCAGGATTTGTCAGTGTGTTAGTGATCTTGTTCACAAAGGACTGATGTGGGTCCAAACCTTTGTGTCACCAAACAATTACACTGTATCATACACAACTGATTAAGTAATCAGTATCTTTATCACTGATCGGTGGTGTGCAGAGCTTACAGCACTCTTATATAGAGGAGATATTTTATTTTTTCTAGAGGTAGTGTAGGTTATAATGCTTTTCTGTCCTGAAAAGGAACATATGGGATTAGCATACCATCACTGGCACTGCAAAAACATTTGTATGTTGTATGTAATATTGTAAATATTTTATTTTAAGCCATTTATGGAGCATTTCTATTGGTCAATTTACATTAAAAAAGAACAGCTGTCAGATTCTCATTCTGTCAGAAAGTGAAAAAAACAAAAATGGAGATACCATAAAGAAGGCTTTTGCATGACAGCGGCAATAAGCAGTACTTACAGTAGTTATTCAGCACCAGTCAAGAGCTACCATAGGGGTGAAGACTTGGTCAATCTTCAGAAAAGACTTTGGCATGATAGTCTTGTAGACCGCAACTGCCTCACCAGTCTCTCTTCTACAGGAAATCACTGAACTGCCAGATTACAATAAGATCACTTTTAAGGAGAACCCGCCAATTCCTCTGGAGGAGATTGTGCCTGACACATCGCCTCAGGCCGTTGACCTGCTGAAGAAATTTCTTGTGTATCCCTCCAAGCAAAGGATCAGTGCCAGACAGGTCTGCCCATGCAAATCTCAATCACATGGCATGCTCCAGGTTGTGTAAAGACCTGTTGGAATCACAGAGATGGAGCTTTATTGCATTTGGACCGATGAGTAAAATAACCCCATCATATTTTCTAATCTCATTCCTTTCTTTCCCAAGGCTTTGCTCCATCCATACTTCTTCACAGACCCTCTCCCTGCCCATCACTCCGAGCTGCCCATCCCTCAGCGGGGAGGAAAGCATTCCCGCCAGCGACTGCAGCCTCCATTTGAGTTCTCAGTGGATCGACCTTTGGCGGAGAGCCTGGTGGATCCCAGCCTGATCCAAAGGCACGCATGGGGGTGTTTGTGAGGCTGGTTAATATGTTGGAATGCACTTTAAAATAGGGATGTCCCCGATCAAATCTGAGACTCTTAGTCCTGAGTATTATCCGATACCAATCCGATCCAATCTGATCTTTGTGTTTGTATAAATAATGCAGCCCCACAGTTTAGATCAGATGAGCTGCTGATTAATCCATTCAGTAAAATCCATTTATTTTCAGTATTAGTTTCTATAATCAGACTTTCTGGACTTAGTTTAGTCTGGATTTTATAATCCAGTCTGATCTCCTCTCTGACCAATCAGCTCCCAGCTCCTTTACAACACTGCAGTCTAATAACTTCCTATGTGTGTGAGAGTGTGTGTGTAGTGGTACACACTCTGGACTGGTATCTGTGGTTGTTGTTGGTCTACTGGTGTGTAATAACTGGTTTATATTGTGTGAATGTGCTGTGTGTGATTGGGGTTTCTATAGCATGTGCCTGTGTGTGTGTTAGCATTAGCGTTAGCCTCCACGTGGTTCTGAATGGGTTCTTCAGTGCTGGTTTATAAACAGAGAAAGGGGAGCAGTTCTCTGGTTCTCCCGCTGGTAAAACAGAGCATTTCAGTGAGACTTTTATAAAGGTTCAGGTATGATGGTCTGTTTTCATGTTCCTCTGTAAAATAGCTCCACACTGCAGAACCTCAACTCTTTTATTTACTTTCTGAGAACGTCCGCACTGCTGCTGCAGCCGGCTGGGAATAATGTCCATTAACCCTGGGGCCACCAGATGGCGCTCTGAACACTGTGGTTAAAACAAAGAATCTAAACTGGATTGGGATTAAAATAGCCGATTCGCGATCCAATAAAATATGCCTGGATCGGATCAAGACATCAGTGCTTTTAAATTACTTCCTTAACAAAGAATATTATAAAGCAATAGGCCACGAGAGGCCAGAATTACAGTGAGTTTACTATGGGCAGTATGACAGTGTTTTATGCCTTTCTGAGCACATTGTGGATATTGTCAGTACATGAAGACAGCATAATTAGACCTGCATAATTGGCTCTAGTCCAGTGCCATGTGTAAACTGGTTAATAATAGTATATCATTGTGGTGCATTTTGTGTGTCCTGACTTATGAAATCTCAGAAAAATGAAATACTGTGATACTGTGTACGAGTGTATTTTGGCCTTATCACCTACTCCTCATTGTTAGGCTTGATGAAAATGATCTAAAGTGGATTATTGCTTTTATAAACTTGCAATTAAATATAATTGAATTCATGATAATAGAATGTGAGTGTGAGTGTGTTATCATGAATTACATTTTGGCTGTAATGGGGTTATAGGTCATCACAGCCACATTTTTACATGCGAAAAACATCTGAAATAGGAGATACTAGAATAGGAGTAAAGGGAATGGACTGGGCCCTGTGTGTAACCCCAGGAATAGGACAGAGGATTTTTTTTTTCTTATCCTTCCATATTTCACTGTATATAGAGCATTTTGAAATGACTTTGAATGTGTTTTAGCCAATCAGATTTTAGAACCAGGGCTGTTTTATAGTTTTTAACTGTAATTAATTCATTATATAACAATGAATCTGACTGCAGTTGAAATGGAAAGTATTATTGATATTTATGCCAATTTCCCCAAGCCAGTGCTTGGGGAAGTGTGGATATCAGATGTCCCATTCATTGACAGATTGTTTTTCGGTTGGTCTAGTTATAATTATCTGTGGAAATTTTCCTTTTGAGGATCAGCATGTTTAGTAGGATCAGTGGTGTAGTTCATGCCCACTCTGAAAACTGACCCTCTTATTTTTTAGATGAATTTGAATAAGCTGAGGCTGTGTGTCAAACTGCTCATTTGAATTAGCTTTGATATACACCTGTCAAAGGCATTAGGCGAGATCAGTTATTTCATGTTTCGCTGGAAGTGTTTCATTCAGCGGAGTTTTATGGGTGAGGTGTCTGGGCCGGTTCCACATAAAAGATTAACTTTGAACAGTAACAACAACATTCACTTCGGCAGTTAAGCTAAAGTCAGCCAATACAAAATACGGGCATTGAAAAGCAAGCTTCCGAGATTGGAATGATGCCCAAAATAACAGGAATGTGGATTTCTTCATGACTGGTTGTTAAAATGTAATCTGAACCTCTCATCAATCATCATAAATAATGACAGTAGTACAGCAGAACATGCGCATCCCTGGGATTGCTCACAAACACAGACCTTTAAAAGGTTGCCAGCAGATACTTGGAGGTCACTTTTTTGAGGGTTCTATGGCTGGCCATATCTCTTTGTGGGACGCCCAGTCCTAGGAATAATAACAGCGATGATGCCGTTTCTAAACCATCTGCCTGACTTTGCACTGATGGAGGCCTAACTCAGTTTCCAGTGGTCTTACTGTATGAACGCCCATGACTCTTCTGCTGTTGACCAAGTGAAACACATGCCTGAACTGGATAGAAGAACCTGGGTGATTGCCCTCGTTTTAAGAGGGCACTAAAACACCCCGTCCACTGCACAGTAACAGCCTTTCAATCTTCTAAGAAGGCTTTACACTAGATGTTGGAGCATTGCTGCTGGTTGTTCAGCCACAGCAGCATCACTGTGGTCAGGTACTGATGTTGGACCATTAGTTTGGGATCTCAAATGCCACTCCAGCTCCAACACTCCAACAGATCACACCTTCACTGCTCCACAACCCAACACTCTGGGGCCTTATACCCCTTGATAAGCATACCGTCCTTATACGTTTTCTGTTGGCAGTGCATTTCTAAACAGACTACCTGAATGTGTTCAAAAGTATTGGGACACCTGCTCATTAATTGTTTCTCCTTAAATCAAGGCTAATAAAAAATGTTTATCCTGCATTTGTCATTGTCTTGTGGAGCATTGCTATGAGGATTGGATTGCATTCAGTGACAAGAGCATTAGTGAGATCAAGATGTTGGATGATCCCCAATTCCACAACTCATCCCATAAGTATTGGATGGAGCTCCACCATCCATCATTCCAGAGAACATAGTCTTCCACTGCTCCACAGCTCAATGCTTGGGGGCCTTATACCCCTCTATAGCCCACGCCTGGTGTTAGGCAGCATGATGCAACATATATATTTGTATATATATATATATATATGTTATATATTATATATTTAATCTGATCTGTTCTTTATTAATATGGCTAAGATTAGAATTTAGAGAAATCCAGATCAGATCATGACTTCAAGTCATAAATGAGCAATACTTGAATAATTCCTGGTGGTTTAACAGAAGCTCAAGTGATGTACATGATCCAACAATAAGGTCCTGCAGAATATATTGGCAGTACATTTTTTTTTACAGTAATAAAAAAAATCAGCAGTACTTTCAGAGGCTTTTGGAGGACTAGGTTTAGGCCTTTATCTGAAGTGCTTGAGGTAAACAGACACTTAACATGCTGGTGTATCATTTCAGAGGCTCAGTGCGTTTAAGATATAGTGTCCTGGTATAGAATATGCATGAGAATAGCAGAACCCTCTTTTTGTCCCTTAAAAGTTCTTTGGAGAACATCTACACAAGGTTTTTCTTGTATATTGTCAGGGTGTGTGGAGCATAGAGGCAGAGGCGGGCGTAAATGCAGGTTTTTAATAAAGTTAAAACTAAACAGAACAAATGGAACACAAAGATATAAAAGACTAAGAAAGGAAACAAACAGAAACTGAACAAAACAAAACAGGCCAAGCTAACATACAGTGAATCACTATAAACACATTAAAGACCAGGCGAGGGAATGCTCAAACAACGGGATACTAATACAGAGACTAATAAGGGACATCTGGGACTAACAAGGGGGCATGGCTACAGAGGAGGGATAGGTGGGAACACTAATGAACAGACAAGAAACAAACAGAGCCAAAACTGGACAGAAAACCAGCAGGGGTGACAGAATGTATGTATTACATGGTTGTCTGAGTTGAGTACATATGATCTTTTCTAACCCTTGAGGTATAATTCTTATTTTTTACAGGTTTCAGCAGTGAACTTGTGGATGGTGAATCAGGTGTTCAGTAGATTTACATGTCAGAACTCACAAACTGCAATGTGAGTATGGTTCAGATATGTTACTCCTCATTCAGGATAGCCAGTGAGCCACTGATGTTCAAGTTGCTACTCCTAATTCTAACCCTAGTTTGAGAAGAAACACTGGACAAGTAGGCAAATACGTAGAAGTACTTGTAGATGCTCGTATTCTGAGAGCTGTACCTCTAAACCTTTCACTTTGTACAATCATTTAAGTGTTTTTTCTTCATGGCCCATCCTCTGGAAAGACTGGACAGGCCTCTGAAACCCTCTTTGTAAGGACCGGACAGGCCTCTGCCGATCTAGTTGGCTCCTCGTCTTTAGAGCAGCACTGTCAAAAGGTTCCAAACATTGCATTGTTCAAAAGCCTTGCAGGAAACAGCCCCCTGTTATCTGCACACATGCAAAATGCGACCAATTTAGTTGCTCCAGTTACTATGTATAGTGTAGTAGTAATAAACGCTGTCTTTGTTTCATCGTTATTTTGATTTCACCTGTGGACTGCAGTACAAGCCCGGAGGAGACAGGTGTTCTTTGCTTTTGGGCCTTTTGTTATAACACTGCAGAACTGATGTATTGGATGAACTTGGTTCACATGTGTACACAGGGGTGCTGCTAGGGATTTCGGGCCCTGTAAAAAAGATACTACACTGGGATACTATCACAAATCATTTATCACAGGCCCTTGTCCTAACACCTTACCACACCCAAATATGTGTGTTTATTTGTGTGTTCAGGTTAACCAGCGTAATTGTGCTTACTTTTGGCAGGATCTTTACCACTTTTACTATTTACCACATGGAAATGATGTGCACATGTATATCAGGTAAAGTATCGGGGTGTATATTCCAAACTAAAAGGGTTCTTCGACTGATAGGAATAGTGGAATCCTCACCTTTTTCCCTTAAAAGTGTTTTGAAGAACATCTACTAGAGGTTTTTCCTGTATATGAACCATTGCCTTTACTAAAGAACCCTTGAGTTATGACTTCTCAACAGGTTTCCTCAGTGAACTTGTGGATGGTGAATGAGGTGTTCAGTAGGATTAGATTTACTACATGGTTAACAGCATGTGATTGTAATATGAGTGCAGTTCAGTTGTGTTACTCTTCATTCAGGGAAGCCAGCGAGCCGGCGATGCCGAAATTGCTGCATTCGTCCCCTCATAACTCCTCAGGTGTAGATGTTTGCGGTGTGTCTGCCTAACAGAGGCCCATCCTGGGACAGCTATGCTCCAGCTATTCCTCCTTTCTCTCATTTCCCTGAAAACTGAATGAACAAAGGAAAGTGGAACGGTACGCTTTGATTAACAAATGACCTCCACACAGCCAGTGTTCTGTGTGAGCCGTGTGGATGTGGACGGTCTCTATCTCGCCCCCATGATTGCTGCCTTTCTTGCTATTTGCATCTCACCACTCATCTCAACTGCTCCACTTGTGTTGCATAGAAAGCTGTGTTTTGCATCTTTTATTGGCTTCGAGCAGCTCCAACTTCCTTTTGTTTTTATCTCTGGTTTGGTTTTTGTCTGGATTGTCCCGTTTGGGTTTTTTCTGCGTTACACGTTTCCTTATGTTGAAGAGACAAGCACTGTCATCAGCTTCAGCCACATGATCCAAACACGGGTATACAAACAGCAACACTGAATAACTTAGAATCAGCATGTACTGTAATATTAATAGCTGTCCATTAGTTGGGACACCTTTCCAGTCGTAATGTCTTGGAACTTAATAAACTGCAGGACTGCCTAGACCTCAGTTTATTCTCTGACTCTTCAAACCATGTGCTAACACTCAACGACTATGGCTAAACATGTACAAATAAACCCAACTAGAAAACGATTTCCACCGTCTGAAATGTCATGAGGAAATGACAGTTAAGGGGACCTGTGGAAGTCAATGCAAGATCTAGAAGGACCTGCAGGAAGCCTTAGCAGATTTAAGCTGAGGAGTAGTGCACTGTTCTACTGTGCAGCGCTGCTCCCAAAAACATGATCTGCATGGAAGCGTCATCAGAAGGAGACCTTGCATATGACCTCATCACAAAGGTCACTGTCTAAAGCATGAAAGCAACATCTAGATGAACCACAGACACGTTTAGAGAAAGAGAGAGAAAGAAGCAGCCGACTGTTACGCTTGGGGTGGACCTGTTATTCTTTGGGGTTATGTGACAGCCAGTGCTGCCCATGGCAAAGAAAGCATAAAGCACTGAAGAATGGATTCCACCGAATATCTAGCTCTGGAAGTTCTGGAAGCAAGTGTGACGGTCATCCAGATACTGAATGTGTGAAGAGGCTGAGTTCTACAACACAAGGCTAATGGAGTGGCCCTCACAGCCTTACACCCTGACTTGAAGACCAGGAAGACTGAGAATCTGGTCTGCAGTATTAAGCACATACTGTTTTTTTTTTGTGCTCCACTCCACTGCATCTGAGCACGGGGGCAGTGGTGGCTCGGTGGTTAGAGCTCCAGGTTATCAATAACAGGATTGTGGGTTCGATTCCCGGGCTCGGCAAGCTGTCACTGTTGGGCCCTTGAGCAAGGCCCTTCACCCTCTCTGCTCCCCGGGCGCTGGAGTTGACTGCACGCCGCTCTGGGTGTGTGTGTGTACTCACTGCCCCAAGTTCACTAGTGTGTGTGTGTGTGTGTGTGTGTGTGTGTGTGTGTGTGTGTTCACTACCACAGATGGGTTAAATGCGGAGGACACATTTCGCTGTACATAGTACAGTGACAAATACATGCACCTTTACCTTTTTACCAGAAATGGAAGATCATAGTATTACTTATATTATCATATTATTACTACATTTGCATTGAAATGTGACATAATTGGTGTGATAGTGTTCACTGGGTCCATTTGTTTTAATTGACAGAAAAGTGTTTGTCCCAGTTTTTCATATCAGAGTAATGAGAGCAAATAAAAATCACAGGTAAAGTAAATGTTGTAAGAATAGCTTCAGGTACTGTCGATTCCGGCTGTGCGTATTAGCTTGCCAGTTACCATACCTAGTTACATTTCCATGTACTCAGCTACTCTTTTCAGTTTAAAACAAGCCTATTTAGTCTTTTTTTTAGTTTAATTTTTGTCTAGGCTGTTGGTTCAGCTCTTGTTCTCATCAAAACGTCAAGAAAATAGAGCCTAACAAACTTTACTTCCTATACTGAGAGACGATGGGCTTGCTAAGACGTTCCTCAGCTGGGGAATTGTCTACTGGAGGAGCTTTTAGGCCTGATGTTACCTCGGCTTGTCTTTTGTTAGCATACTTTCACTTCTACTTGAGTCATTATTTCATTGAGGTGCCAATAGTTTTGCTCAAATGTGGGTTCTGGCTACCCTTAGTATAGACAAGTGAGGATAGTAGCTCCTTTCCAAGCCCTTGCTGCTGTTGGAGGTGTGTCTTTGTGGCATTTCCTAAATCTACCCTCCAGCTCCTGCCCCGAACTGTCCACCCCCCCCCTGCCCTCAGTAACCTCAGCCACCAAAACCACCAGAGCACAGTCACTTTCACTCATCAAGCCTCCAGCACTTCAGAGCAGCTTCGCACCTCCACTCGCCTGGAGCTCCTGGACATCCCTGTGACTTGTTCAGCGCTGAGAAGATCAGGCAGTTCCAGACAGGTAAGCAGAACCTGCTGCAGTCTACAGCTCAGCAGATAACAGGTGTGCCCCGGATGTGATATTGGGCCTTATCAGAATCAGTTTGCTTATTATTACTACAGGTTCTTTCTGTGCTGAAACATCTAAAGGCATCAAGATTGCTCGCAAGCAAAAACCTTGTAACTCCATTTTTAAGTTCTTCACTTTTTGGCAGAATGTGAATCCAGCAGCTGATCTTTACATTCTGTCAAAATGTTGTGATGAACCAGTAGAAATGCTCCAGAAGGACTTGAAATAACATCTTTGCACATCGAGTGTTATTAGATACAGTCAAACGAATAATCGTACCAAAACAGGCTTCTTGAGGCAGCGGCACAGATGAACCATGTTTGGTTACATAAATAATCTTTCAGTGGATGGATGAGTGTGACGAACCTTTTCTAAGTTCTAAGAACTTTTAATTATTAGTCAAGATTTTTCCTAAAATTGTTTGTCCAATTTAAGAACCTTTTGCGAACTTATTTGTTTAGTTTTTAGAGTTAAGTGATTATTAAGTTGAAATAAATAAAATGAAATAATTATATATATAATGTATAATACATCAATATCAGAAATATATGTGCATATACACAGTATATATCACATAGATATAAGAGTAGTTTTTTTAGTGTTAAAAAAATTCATTTAATATTTTGATGTATCTTTTTGATAATTCTATATTGTTATCTTTTGATGTATCTAAAAATTTGATGTCTGATCTTTTTTCTTTGATATATAGAAAATGTATCTTTTGATATGTCAAAACATTTAATCTTTTGATATGTTGAAACATTTAATCTTTTGATAATCTGATCTGATATTTGATCGTTAATATATAAAAAATATACTCATGATAATATAGAATGATCAGACATCAAAAGATAACATGATTTTATATATAAAATCATCTTTTGATCTCTGATCATTCAATATTTTAATAAGTGATTATTTTATCTTTTGATATGCCTGGTCATTCTATCTTTTGATGTCTGATCATTCTATATTTTAAGTGATATATATAATGATTTTATATTTCGATGTCTAATCTTTTAATCTTTTGATAAGTCTGATAATGTTATAGTTTGACATGTCTGATTATTATATACTTTGATAAGTCTAATCGTTCTGTTATAGTATAGTCTTATATATTTTGAGACGGCTCATAACTTCATCTGTTGATAAGTCTGGTAATGTTGCATTCTGACATGTCTGATCATTTTATATTTTAAAATGTGCAATTATTGTATAAAATGTTTGATGCACAACATCTGATAAGGAATCTCTCCCCTCATTTCAACTTCCTCTTCACTCCTGCAGGCTTGAGGGGGATTTGCCAATGGAGGCCTCTGTAGAGCAATCTCGCTGGGTGTCCCAGCCGCTGATGCCCACTGAGCTGGCGGTCAGCTATCCATCTGATGCGGGCTATTTGTCCCATGCTGAGGAGGACTCTGCCTTTTCCAGCATGGAAGCTGATTACAGCCTGCCCTCTCTTTTCTCCAATCCTGTCCATAGCCGCAGCGCTGCAGCGTACAGACACAGCCCAGGTCAGCAGTCTATACACACACAGAACACTGGGGTTATTGATTTTTTAACCCTGTAAAATCCTAAGCTTCAGCTGGGCCTATGCTTCAGTTACTCTTCTCATTGCAGCTTCTGACACATTTCTCCTAGTTACTGAATAATAAACCTTAAGACTAATACATGAGTAGTAAAAGTATGTGTAAGTTTTTGAGGTTAAGATAATCTTAAAGGCATGATTTACTTGGTTCAGGTGTCTGGAAGGAGACTGTGTGGTAAAAGAAATTCCACTTTGTGATTTTAGAGGTTGTTCTTGAACTGGCATCCATCTGCTTTGGTTGGTGTCATGTCACTACTGTTACATTGTTGTAAACTCATTGCCTGCTCAGCCGTATACTGGACAATTTAGTTTAATTACTTTCAGCTCCATTCAGTTAAATTTAATATAGCTTAGTTAAAATTCATTCATTTCAATTTAGTTCAGTTCAGTTCAATACAATTATAAGTTGTTCAGTCATAGTTCAATTACTTACAGCTCAATTAAATTATATTATTATTGGTCAAATCAGTTCTAACCAGAACCAGAACTAACCCAGTTCAGTTCAGGTCAGTTCAGTTCAGTTCAGTTCAGTTCAGTTCAGTTCAGTTCAGTTCAGTTCGGTTTCATTCGGTTTGGTTCAGTTCAGTTCAGTTCAGTTCAGTTCAGCTCGGTTTCATTCGGTTTGGTTCAGTTCAGTTCAGTTCAGTTCAGCTTAATAAAATATTGCTTAGTTTAGTTCAATTACTTTCAGCTTAATTCAGTTGAATGTGATATACCTCAGTAAAATTTAATTCAGTTCAGTTTAATTTAGCTCAACTTAAAAAATATTGCTTAGTTTAGATCATATTCTTATCATTTTATTATATTTATTTCATTCAATTGAATTAAATCAGTTTAGTTCAGTTCAATTAAATGCATTCAGCGTAGATAGGTTTCTACTCAGTTCAGTGAAATTCAGTATCAATCAGTAACATTGAATTAAAATCAAATTGAATATAGTAAAACTTGTTTCAGTTCAGTCAAATTCAGCTTAGTTGAATTCAGCGTGGTAAAGTTCAGCACAACTCATCTCAGTTCAGTTTGATTCAGTTCTCATCCTAATTTTGTTCTCTCTCTCTCTCCCCCTCAGTTCGGCAGGTATACTCCTCTCCGTTCCTGAGCGGTCTGCCGTGGCTGGACGGTTCTACCAGTCACTCTCTCTCTGCGCCGTACCCGTCACCCACAGGCTCCTGGCATAGCAGTGCCTTCACCAAGACCTCTGTTCATCCCCACAGCTCTTCCGCCTCCCCCCAGTACCCCACATCCGCCCCGTTGTCCTCTGTCAAAGTCCCCCGTCCTGAGCTGCACTCGCCCGGCCTGGACTGTAAGGAGAACCCAAGGCTGCTGGATGGAGTGAAGGGCGAGAGGACCAGTCCCACAGGGGCCCCCCTGGGTCTTGGGGGGGCTTATGCCCTCAATCATGCCACTGCCGGGGTGTACACACACACTCACACACCACCTCAGTCGCATGCACACTCCTTGAGTCACTACAGCTCCTACGGAAACCCAGGGCAGGATTTCAGCAGCACTGCCTTTTACTCACCCTCATCTTTCTCTCCCAAGTTACGCAGCAAGATGAGGCTCTCTCCTACAGGTGAGCGCTCACACACACACACACACACATCTACACTCACATGCATACACACATTTGCTTGTATGTGTGGATTCTTTGACACATTACAATGAGTTTTGTCCTACGTTTTTGGTTACAGAAGCGCGAGAGTGTGTAAATTGTGGAGCCACTGCGACCCCCCTGTGGAGACGGGATGGTACAGGCCATTACCTCTGTAACGCCTGCGGACTGTACCACAAAATGAATGGACAGAATCGGCCCCTCATCCGGCCAAAGAAGAGACTGGTATGGCTCATGTAAATCTAAATCAGAGTCAAAAACAGAGACATTATCAGAGTCAGGATCCAAATCAGAGTCAGAACAGTAGCCAAAGTCAAAACCCCTGTCAGGGTTAGAGGTAGAGAAAGAAACAGAGTCAGAATCAGTGACCTTATCAGAGTCAGAAGAGTAGTCAGAGTCAGAAGTGAGTCAGGTTTAGAGGCAGAGGTGGAGAAAGAATCAGCGACATTGGCATCCTAATTAGAGTCAGAATAGTAGCCAGGATTAAAATCAGAGTCAGTACCTGAGTCCAGGTCAGAGGCAGAGGTAGAGATAGAATCAGAGTCAGACTCAGAGACATTGTTGGGGTCAGAATCGGGATCCTAATTAGAAACAGTAGTAGCCAGGGTTAGAATCAGAGTCAAACCCAAGTCCAGGTCAGAGGCAGAGGTAGAAATAGATTTAGAATGAAAATTAGAATCAGAGACATTGTCAGAGTCAGGATCCAAATCAGAGTCAGAACAGAAGCCAAAGTCAAAATCCCCGTCAGGGTTAGAGGTAGAGATAGAAACAGAAGTCAGAATCAGAGACATTATCAGAGTCAAAATTGGGAAGCTAATCAGAAACAGTAGTAGCCAGATTTAGAATCCAATCCGAGTCAGGGTCAGAGACAGAGGTAGAAAATAAAGTAGAATCAGAATCAGAGACATTGTCACAGTCAGGGTCGGCATCCTAATCAGAAAAAATAGTATTGGGTTAGAATCAGAGTCAAACCCGAATCAGGGTCAAATGCAGAGGTAGAGATAGAAACAGAGTCAGAATCAGAGACATTGTCAGAGACAGGATTGGGATCCTAATCTGAGACAGTAGTTGCTGGGGTTAGAATCTGAGTCAATCCTGAGTCAGGGTACGAGGCACATGTAGGGAAAGAATCAAAGTTAGACTCAGAATCAGAGACATTGTCAGAGTCAGAATCGGGATCCTAATCAGAGTCAGAACAATATCCAGAACGACAGTTCAAAAGTTTGGGATCACTGATGTTAATCATTTGTTTCTGTACAGTTATGGAAAAATATTTGTTTTTTAAATATTATAAACTAGATGGCAGGTGTTGCATCCAACATTTCAAGGATTATGTTAATAATTATATACTATGTATACTTATATACTCCTACTATTATTATATACATTCATTATTTATGCGCAGATCTTTATGGCTACTTGTCTAGCTTGAAATTTGAACCCCACCTTATCCATACCAGTTTAAGACTGTCTGAGTGTTGAATGCGTCATAGCTTGATTCTGAAAATCACCTGCAGCCCTGTTCATAATTCTGGACGCATCTAATGCTTCTTATTCTGCAGCTTCCTGCAGATTATTTGAAAGTTATAAAGGTAGACAGGACTAGCAAGACTAGTATTCGTAAACCTCTAGAGCAGGCCCACCTGAAGCAATGCAGTAGTCATTCAAGTATCACACTAAATACTCCTCTCTCTCTCTCTCTCTCTCTTTCTCCCTCTCCCACCCTTCTCTCCATCTCTGTGCTCTCAGGTGGTCAGTAAGCGGGCAGGTACTCAGTGTGCTAACTGCCAGACCAGCACCACCACGCTGTGGAGACGCAATGCTAACGGGGAGCCTGTGTGTAACGCCTGTGGCCTCTACTTTAAGCTACACAATGTAAGAGCTCCTCCGCTTCACACACTTCCAGAACCTTGAAGAACCAAAATCAAGCCAGTATATTTACATTGACAGCATCTGTCTGACCCATCTTGTACAGAGGTAGGGGAACGTAGAGTTAGGAGTCCTGTCCGAGGACTCTTATTGGTGTAGTGTGGTAGGCTTGCCCAGCCAGGAAATCAAACCCTAGTGTGCTATTGGGGAAGGCGGTGTTGCTATTCACTACGCTACACCAATTGTAGTTAGAGAGCTATCTGGTGAAAGGACAGATAAGGGGAACTGCCCATTGGGCTAGAGGGGTATAAAGCCCCCCAGCATTGAGCTGTGGAGCAGTGGAAGTACTTTGTTCCCCTGAATGATGGATGGTACTCCATCCAATACTTTTGGGATGAGTTGGGGATGATTAAGTGGGATGGTGATCATCATCCAACGTCCTGACCTCACTAAATTAGCTCTTGTCGCTGAATGCAATCAAATCCTCACAGCAATGCTCCAAAGTCTGGTAGACAGCCTTATTCACTGGACAGTAGAGAAATTTACTCCATCAAAAGCTAACTCTTTAAAAGATAACTCTTTTAATAGCCTTTTTGCATTTCATAAGATGGAATGAATGAGCAGGTGTCCAAATACTTTTGTCCATGTAAGCGCTGCTGATTTTCCAATAATAGATAGATAATAGTGATTTGGGATCATTTCAGAGTGTCTAGCTGTGGAAAACCAGAAAAAGACTCAGACCTTATGCTCTCTCACCCCACCAGGTGAACCGACCGCTCACTATGAAGAAAGAAGGGATCCAGACACGGAACCGCAAGGTGTCCGGTAAGAGCAGAAAGGCCAGGAGAGGAGGCGTAGTGGAGCTCGACCCGTTCTCTGAGTCCATTATTAAAGGCCCTGGCTCTGAGCAGCCCACCCTAGACTCCTTCAGCCTGGGAGCTGGAGCCCTTGGGCCCTACAGCCACGTCACTCACACCATGGGCCCTTCCCAGGCACTTCATACCCCCACTCACCTGCCCTACTCGTACCACCCCGCCGCTGCCATCCTGTCCAGCATGGGCTAACGCTATGACCTCATGACCTAGGGTGGAAAAGTGAAAGAACTTGCTAGACACATGAGCTCAGTGGCAGGCCGCCACACTGCTTAAGACACTGTGGAGGAGGACTCAATCTTTTAACTGTGAAAAGACGTCTGTCTTAATGGTTTTCTAATGTTCTGTTAGTATCAGGGGGTCAGTGTGAAGGAATACTGAGGAGTTTTACACTGTAGAAAAATCTGTACTTGAGGTAAACACTGTTTTTATTCATATACTTGTATTGTTTGGGAATAACACAGAAAATGTGAATTATGTGTGTGTATTTAGTGTGTGTGTAGTGTATGGATACCATTAGACTTTTTTGTATAGATCCAACTACCTGCTTTGTTCTGTCTCCCTCTCTCTCTCTCTCTCTCTCTCTCTCCTGTCTACCTGTGACACCAGACAAGAAGGCATGTTCTAATTCAAATCAGTTTAGCCAAGCATGCACTTGGCACAGCACAGACATTTCAATAAAATTACATTTCAGAACATGACCACATAGCCAACGCTTTTCTGCCGTTGTGGTTTAGGGCTCTCTCTGTGGCTCTATTGTGAGCGCAAGAGCTCTAATTACTCAGACTGCAGATCAGTAGGAGTGTGTATGCAAATCCGGCACTTTCCATAGAGCGGAGGAGTGTGGCAGAGGCCTGGTCGGAGCGATACGCCTCACGGGATTCAAATCTGTGGCTTTATGGAAACAGTAAAAGTTTCAAACTAAGCACGTCAGATCTCATCCCACACCAGACTGTCAGGCCACTGCAGGAACAGAGCAGAGCGCTGAGGCGGCGCTGAGGTATGATTTATAGTTACAGTTATAGTAGCAGAGATGCCCAAATGTTTTCAGTCTGACCAAACAAAATACAAATAAAGGAATTATTAAACTGAGTACATTTTTATGATTATTTTATTACATCTATAAAGTGAGCATTTTTATTATTTCTCCCCCACAAACACATCTAACACACCCTCACATACCCTCCCTCCACCCTAATACCCTTTACTGCCTTTAGAGGTTACAATAGAAGATATAATACATTTATAAATTGATAAAAAATAAATATCAATCTAAAGCAAAAAACTATATGTAGTAATAAAGTTCAAAAAGTTAAATAAAGAAGAAGATTAAATAAAATAAAGTTATAAAAAGGGCTGAGGTTGTACATGTATGAGTACTGCATATCCATATGTAGTCCGTGTATATATATTTACATTTACATTTATGGCATTTAGCAGACGCTCTTATCCAGAGCGACTTACAAAAGTGCTTTGCTATTTACTCAAGAAAAACCTCAGCTAGTTTGAATAGACTAATAATTCAAAGATCCTCTAAGCTTTAGACATTACTAAATACAAGACAATAAGGTATGTCACAGTGACATTTAAAAGCTCAGTTCAGTTATAGATTAGGTTTATAGACTAGAGTGTAAGGCTGTAGCTGCTTTTGTATTTATATGAAAAAAGTATTAGGACACCTGCTCGTTTCTTAGGCATGGTGCCAATAAGTTCATGTTTTTCTGTCACAGACAGTCCTATTCTATTGGCAATATATATCCTTTTACTGTGAATGTAAAAATTAATGTAATACTCGGCCGGCCTCATACCTGACAGTTGTTTGGTTTGCATATATTTTTTTCTTCCTGGTGTGATAAAAAAAAATACAATACATTTCCATAGCAATTCCACTGAAACAGACCTTCTCCAAGCTGTCTGCACTCTGCTGTGCTCACTGTGCCTCAGCCTTGCTCTGCCACTGATTCCCAACCCACAGTTGGTAGTTTGCAGTGCAGAAATCTCCACCTCTTCTTCATGAACTTCTTCCAACCCAGTTCTAAAAACATGGGGATTGCCCCCATTCTTCACAAGTGCATTCTATTAAAGATAAGTGACTTTAAAGGGCCTGTATTATGGACAACCAACGTCCCTCGCTGTCACATGGAATGAGTTTGATATAGTAAACAACAAGTTGGCTTTAGTGCCATTGTACTTATACAGAAAGCTGGGGTCAGAGATGAAATACCACCCCTAGAGCAGAGAGGCTTAAAGGCCCAACAGAGGCAGCTTAGCAAACCCTGTTATCGAACCCACAACCCTGTAATCAATAAGCCCTAAGTGCTCGAACTACAGAGCCACCACTTCCAATCCAAACCTAAAAACACTTCAACCATAAAGAAAATGGCCTTTAGGAGCGTATTAATGAATATTCATGGCTGGGATTGCATCCATCATTTATAATAACACCATTCTTTTCAAGAGATGACTGTAAATGGCCATATCACTGAAGAAAATCCCTAATTTATATGAAAGCATTTGATACAGTATGTAAACAACAAGATGCCTTTATTCTAATTCTCATTTATTCTCATTCTACAGTTTAAAATGAGAGGTCAGCCATGCTACAGCCGCCCAGCAGCAGAAAAGGTTATGGGCCTTACTCAAGTATAAGCATAATGAACCCAGGTGTTAAACCCACAACCCTTAAATCAATAACCCAGCATTTCAAACATGGCAATTGTTTAAAAAAATAATTGATACATAGGCATAGGCATTCGCCTATTCAGCCTACAGCAGTTTAGCCCCGCCCAAGGAGAGCCTTTGAATGAGCCACAGCACAGCATGGACAATCAGAATATCACATACACCAGTATTAAAGGAAGCGTAACAGCTTGTTTACCCCTTAGACCCTGTGTGGAAACACACACTTCAGTTTTTAAATATAGCTAGCCTATATTGCTGTCATATTTAACACCAGTTTCATAGGCCCTACAATAGAACCCAGAGGGACACCACAAGATACGCTAAACCCAGGGGTTACCCGTTGTTAGGAAATGAATAATAAACTTAGAGTTCAAATGATTAACTCAAATTGATAAAGATAGTTTGGAAAATGATCAAATGCAATAAATTAAGATTTGGATTAATGTGCATAAAAATATATGTCATAGAAAAGGAAAATAAAGGATATGGCGCCCTTGTGCCAATCAAGTCCATAACATGTAGGTGTGTCTTGGTGTTGTGCTCTGAACATGACAGAGAAGGCCCACATCTGGAAATGTTGCCCCAAATTTTAAAAAATCATAATTCTTTTGTATATTCAGAAGAAAACAGGCTGAAAAGAGGCAGAAGATAGATCACATATGACATTACAGTCCATTTCAGGTTTGTTTCAACATGTCAGCTCCTCCTCAGTGGAGATTCACTCTGTCCGTTCCTCCGGGCAGCTCACCCAGGTGTGCATAATACCTGGGGTTCCATAGTCCAAATGGTGCAATGGCCGCCTGGATGGTGAGGTGACAGCCTCTGCAGCCTCCTGCCAAACACTATGACACCAACCCAAGCAGTCTCTTTTTCCTCATTTCTCCCTTTCTGCCCCCCCCTCCATCTGTTTCTGTCTTTCAGTGTTGACCACACAGCTCAGCTCCTCGGGCCTCTGCTGGAACCCCATTGTGCAACGCAGGCAGCTTTTTGGTTTTCCGGAGTCTCTGAAAAAAAAATGTAGAAGGGAAGGAGAGATGCTGCAGTGATGGCATGGGCCCCTGATGGCTCGTTTTTTCAAGGTGCCAAGTGAAGTCACATCTCTCTCTGGTTTCTGTTGCTTGCTTCCTCCGTTCAGGGTGAACCGGGTTTATCTGGGTGGCCAAACGAGCGGGAAATGGAGCAGAATGACACGTGGAGATTAGCAACCACAGGCCAGGACCAGCCAACACATGAGCACGACCGTTAGAGCTTGCTTGCCCCGTCACCTTCGCCTGTCATATAGACACACACACATACACACACTCACTCACTCAGTCATTCACTCACTTTATTCAAAAGGCTTTTAGATCACACACACACACACACACAAACATGCATATACCCAGCCACACAAGCTGGGAAAGAGCTGTAATCCTCTACGTAGCGGATTGGCACTTGCATTTGGTCCTTGACCTTCTGACCTCACAGCACATTTTGGCCTGTAGGACTCTCAATAATAAGGAAGAATTTGTTGGAACAGATTTAGACTGGACCAGCTAAAATCAATTTACACATCCAATCATTATCATAAGTGATTGGGGTCGCCAAGGTGACCGTGAGAAGTTGAACACTTTTTGATGTTTAATTAAGGCCTGTAGACCAACCTGTACATGCAACATGCTGTGTTGTCCTACACTAACACACTTGATTTAATTAGTAAAAGGACGGGATCCTTTACTATAATAATAATAATAATAATAATAATAATAATGACAAGATGGGATAATACAGCACTGTTAATATACCCAAGGTCACTTTACAACCAATAAAAAAGGTAGTGGTTAAGAGGGAATGGCAATATTCTGAGACAATATAAGTTTAAAGTTTTACTTTTAGGCAGAAAAAGAGCTACAAGAGGGAACAGATGAAGGTATGATTTCCATAGGACGGGGCAACAACATCTACGACCCATACCGGACATCCTGAACCTGCAGACAGTTAAAAGACCCGAATCGGAGGACCTTCATTTGCAAGATGGGGCATATGGATGTAGCAGTTCCAAGAGATAAGTAGGTGTCAGGCTACACACACAGGCCTTAACGAATGATAAGGCGCTGCTCCATTTCCCACAACATAAACCCTGAATTATTAAACTGGTGATGGAAATACGCTGCTAAAACCTAAAAGTATTTCTGCTTAGTGTGACAGAAAGGTCAGGTGGTCAAGGAGCAAAGGAAATGGCCAAACATTTTTACACAAGAGAGAGACATGTTTCTAAATCTATGAAAATGAGAAAATCAACACACTTTTTCATTTTTATTACATAATTATTATTGTATCAGATTTACCAAACATAATAGAGATTTATATATAAAAATCAGTGTTTTTCAGTTCTGGTGCTGAAGGGCCGATGTTTAGCACAGTTTGTTGATTTCCCTGCTAAAACACACTTACATGTGTGGGTGTGTATGTGCAGAGAAACTGCAGAAGTGTGCTGAACACAGGCACTCCAGGATTGTAATGGATGAAACCCTGTAATAAATAATACACAATCCTGGACTAAACTGCAGTGCAAATAGTGAATCACTTATTTTAGGCTTAATCTGGGTGTGAGAGACTGACTCGGTGAGAAGGTTCTTGTATTTGCTAGTATCATTATTATTCTTTTTAACTGGTTACATCTGTCAGTCAAAGCAAGTCAATCAACACTTAAAAGATATTCCAGCCTTGCAGTGAAGTGTGTCTAATTTGATATTTATTAGATTTAAATAATAATATATGTTGAATATTGAATTATTCAATAATATATAAATATAAGAATTACGTAAACAATAAAAAATGATTAGATACATGTTCTCTGTTCCCTGGATAATTATTTACATACAAGTTTTAAGTTTGAAATGACTTGAGTAAAGATTATAAAGAGTATAATGGATGTATCAATTTTATGTTCTATATGTTTTTAGATTGTTAAAAAAAGTAATGTAAAAGAGACATTTTATAATGTAATAAATTAATTGAATAAATCCGAATTTATTAAATATGATACAAATTAAAAGTCACATTTGCAACGTGATATTATTATTATTATTATTATTATTTGTATTGAACAGAAGGTCAAAAAAACACTCAGCTTTACATTATTAGAATTGTCTTGCAATTAATTCGTAATTAAGTCTTAAAGTGTTAAGAGAATAATATTAATAATTAGTTTTTATCATAATAATTAGTCCATAATGATCATGCAGTGGGCCCTACATTACAGTTCGTTGGGGTAACAGCGACCCCGTGTGGCTCCGTTAAACAGTCACAGGCAGACGTCATCCTCTCGCGCCGCTGGAGATGAGGGATATGTGGTTCGGCGCGGTTAGCTTCGTTGGGCAGCGGCGGCGCTTCAGCTCGTTTCTGGGCTTCATTTCATAAGCAGTTCTCCCAGCTCCGGTTCTGTGTGTCAGTTCTGTGCCCTTTCTCTCGATTGCCGCCATCATTTGCTTCTCTTCTGCTTCAGTTTAGTGTAGAAATGGGCGTGAACACGTAGCTAGCTCGGTTAGCATTAGCATTAGCTCCATTAACGGCCGGGCCGCCGTAGCGCCAAGCAGGTTTGAAAAGCAGCTGATGAAGCAGAGAGACAAGAGGGACGGTTTGAGACGAAAGACGGGGGTAAAACATAGTAAGTCATCCCTGTGATACTTATTGGTGTTTAGGGGGATGGGAAACCCACGTAGGTCACATTTATGATCTTTAGGAACTGCTGTGAGTTGAAGGAGGGAAGGAGGGAGGGAGCTAGTTAGGATCTCGCCTCCTGAACGAAGCTGGATGTGAAGCCTGTGTGTTGATACTGCTGGACCAGAGACCCCCCTGTCCTGTCTGCGGATTTACAGCCCCACAGTGGTCTGTAGTGGGGTGGTCTCCCCTGTCCCCACCTTAGCCATGTGTTCACCCACTGAAGGAAAATATGGGGGGCACAGCAGTCCCCACACCTGCAGGGTAGCTAGTAGCAATTGAACCCATCCCAAACACATCACAGAAAAATAATGATATTATGATGATTGTATTATTATTATTAATAATATTAATATTTAATAATAATAAAAATGATAGCTACACACTATAACAGCGTAAAGATGGCCCGTGTCATTTTAATACTTGAGAAATTGAGAATTATCAGAATGATCAACAGCTTTGTATTTATTTACTTATTAATTAAATATATTTGTATGATTTATATAATATATTTTTGGATTTCTTGGATTTCTGGATTCTGTGATTTTACCTTATTGACCACACCTTTCAGAAGTCGCCCAGAAATAGGCGCCCAGAAATAGTCGCCCAAAAATAGGCAATATGTGCAAATAAACACACACAGCTTGTCAGAGAAGTACTGGCTGTAGAATAGGACACTATAGGGCTAGAGGGGTATTAAGGCCCCCAGCAGTGGAAGAGCTGTGTTCTCTGAAATTATTGATGGTGCTTCATCTAATACTTACGGGATGAGGTGGGGTAGGGTGGTGATCATCCAACATTCTGACCTCATTAATGCTCAAAATCCTCACAGCTACGCTCCAGAGTCTAGTAGAAAGTCTTCTTCCCTAGACGGTAGAGGCAGTTACTTCAACAGAACCAGGATGTCCAAATACTTTTGTCTGTATAGTGTTGGTACGGTTCAGTTGAGTGATTTTGTATGAAAGATAAAAAAGGGAGATTTAATTCTGGCTAGTATTATTTCCTCTCCATGCAGAGATCATTTTTCGCCTGAAACTCTAATAAATCTGTAGTTCTAAAAAAAAAAATGTAGTTTGTCACATTTCTTTTTTTCTTTTTTCCCTTCAGAAGGGAACAATGGCTAATTGGACCCAGTTAAGGGTTAAATATGTGTGTTATTCTGTTCTAAAGCAGGATTTGCTGCAAGGTTTTGCTGTTGAGAATTGCCTTCGCCATGGAATCTGCATCAAATCCCACTCCACCAAGAGCCCAAAAAGGCTCTTCTCGTTCTCTGCAAAAACCCCAGCAGAACTCTGCCAAAGTAAGAAGTGTTCAGCTTTTTAAAAACAAGGAAAAGTCCTGTTGTAAGACAAATTGACAGTGTTGTGCTGTGGGTTCACCTGTTACTCCAGCATAGGTGACTATTGACTAAAT
Organism: Salminus brasiliensis; assembly: GCF_030463535.1. Classification (NCBI taxonomy): domain Eukaryota; kingdom Metazoa; phylum Chordata; class Actinopteri; order Characiformes; family Bryconidae; genus Salminus; species Salminus brasiliensis. Next base: position 5,121,176 of record NC_132883.1, read on the forward strand.
TAAATCTCACATACTGTCCACTGGCTTAATCCCATTGTCTCTACTGTTAGAAATTTGTGTTTTGGCCTTAACTACTGCAGTGCTAGATTTTGAGAGTGGTCCAGCAGAATAAGGAGCCGCCAGAGGATCGCTAGTGCGAATCCCGGTCATGCTGTTAGCCATCCGGTGCAATGCTGGCCCATGCATCAGACGCATTCCCCTGAGAGCATTGGTTGTGTGGTGATGAAAAAGAGGCGCTGGCTGCCTGGGCACGTGTTGGAGGAGGCGTGTGTCCTTCTTCACCCTCCCAGTGTTGGGAGCATTGCATATTATAGGAGAAGAATATGTATGGGTTGGGTAATTGACGATCCACATTGGGCAGAAAATGGGTAAAATAACAATGAATAATAATAATAATAAAATATTTCAATAAGTGGAATTATGATGTAACCTAATTTTGGGAGATGGACCACACCCTAACTCCTCCTTCGCAGCCCTGTATACACCTTCCCCTCTCTTTTCACCCTCATGTCAAACATCACACTCACCACCACCCTTGTACTTCTTGCTTACCTCAGTACAGAGGGGCCTGGCTACATGCATCTATCACCAAGCCACCCAAACCCAAACGAGTTTGCCTCCTCCCCTTCCCATTGTTCCAGCTCCACAGGTGTGGTGCATACCTGCAATCCTCCGCATATTCAGTTCCTAAAAAAGTCATATTAACCAGTAATATCATGTTTTACCACCCCTACCACCAACCCCACGTATCATTGAGTGAAAGCTAGTTTATAAACCCTCCCTGATAGTTTGCTGAACTCATAAACTGTCACCATAAACATGATCATTGTTAATGATCAGCGTAGACCGTGCCCACATGGAGTTTTCCCACTTATATAATGCAGTCCTTTAACTCCGTGCTGCACAGACTGAGCTTTCCAACTTCAGTTCAAAGTAACAAAGTAGCACAGGAAAGTATATGAAGAAAAAACTTTTGGGCTAACAAAATGGGAACCGTAGTTAGATCATAAGAGTGTAGCTGAAGTGTTATGAGCAGTTTGTGATTAACCTGTGGCTCTGTCTCAGAGAGAAAACAGCAAACCCAGCCACAAGCAGAGTCTCCAGGAGGCCAGGAGGAAGGGCAGAATGGACAGAGGCAAAGCAGAAGAGGAAATGACTAACAAGCTTAAAAACCTGGTACGTGTGTCAGAGCTACATTGGTACAGTATTTAAATTGTATATCATTTTTATTTCTAGTTTTATTGTTTATTCATTTTAATTGATTTAGTTCTGTTAAAGTTGTTTAAGTCATATCTTTGTACTCTCTGCTCTGTGCACAAATCTTTAATAGAACACACACTGTACTGGTCATGATATGCAAGTTCAGTAGAGTAAATACTTTTTGAAAAGTGTGTAAATGGGTTCGAAATTATGTGCTTGTAGGATTTGCGCTGCACGCCCAAGGCAACTGGAACTGGCCTCGTTTACTCTGATGCTTTTTCTCGCCATCGCTGCCTCTGGGACACTGGGTGAGTGTAGTTATACATCTGGCCTATTCAGTGTAAATAACAATTAGCAAGTAATGCATTTTGTGACAAATAGAGCGCTGCAGAGGACATGGATGTTGAGAGAGAGTTTGTATAGGAGAGGATTTAGTTGTTTTAATGGTTTACTTGTTGGTGCTTACTGAAAGTGTGGCCTTATGCTCCAGAAGGGACGAAGAGGACTGAGAGAGAGCTTAGTGAAAGTTAGTCTATAACAGTAGAGATAGGTGAGGTGGTTAGATTAAAATCTCAATTAGAATCAGATTTGTTGTTGAGTATGTCGACACACAAAATAAATTTGGTTCTGGCCATTGGTTTCTTTTTAGCGCTGTAGAGATACAGAGGATGTACATAAAGTTTATAAACAATAGACAGTATACACAGCATGCAAGAAACAAGTAGACTATACTAGGACAGTGAAATACAGAGATTGTATACAGACAAAAATGCATGATATACAGAAACATACAGATTTTATAGGGGCAAGCAATATAGAGAAGTGTGTATTGGGGTAGTGCAAACAACAGTAGTGTATGAATGGGAATAAAATTTAAGTAAACAGTGTTGTGTAAGTCAAGCAGGGTGTGATAGCTGTCTGGAGAAAAACAGGAGTAGCTATGGACTAGCAGATGATATTGCTGGTCAGATATTTAAGAGAGTAATGGCAGGAGGAAAGAAACTCCTCCTGTAAGACTGGGCTTTTCGGTCTGCATTTTTGTAAAACGGTAGGGCCTAGGTTCATCTGTTTATCGCTTTTCGTTATTTTCCTTGAATACAAACTCAAGCATTGAAGAAGAGCGCTTTCTGGAGTCCCTGTAAGAACACCTGTAAACAGGAAGCCGTTCTCAAAGGGCAAGGTTTTTAGCCATGCAGGTGATAAGTTGAAGCGGAAGTGAAATCCGGCTGTGGAGGGGACCTTGGCTCTCCCCGGCCGCGCTGGCATTCCCAAGCCCTTTTTGGTGCAGTGGAGTGGAGACGACGATCCCAGGTATCCACTGCGCCAGTAGCACTGGGGTTCAGAGGGCTGTGTAGGAGGCGTCCTAGGCAGCCTCCAGCCTCGTCCTCTGTTGACGGAGCTCTGCCTGCATCTCCAACAGCAGCTGGATCTGCCAGTCAAGCTGGGCAAGCTCCTTGCTGAACGTCTAAAGAGCTCATTTCTCCACGGTCGCCATGATCCTCGAGGTAAACAAAAAGACAGAAATGCAAACGGCAGTTAGTTAGACGATGTAATGTGCGGTAACACGTCGTAGTTGGTACAAAGATTACAATAACTGGCTAAGATAAATAAGCCAAAGCAAATATTAAGGAATATTAAAGGAGGACTAGGAGTAACGAGCTATTGGAGAGCTAACAAACAGCAGGTACACCAGAGTCTGCTTGAAGCAAACCTTGGTGCAGCGATTTCAGGAGGACCAGAGTGTGGGTCTCTGGACCGCTGCTGGGCTCAAAAACAGCTTTAATACTTGATCAAACGTGCTGAACTCAGAACAGGCGCTTTCAGGGTCAGTTAAAAAAAACTACTAGTGTGAAAACGCCCATATTGAAATGGGTTCTGTAAAGAGTTTGCGTGTTATTATTATTTATTTCCCTTCCAGCCACCCAGAGTGTCCAGAGAGAGTCACTACTATAGTGAAGTTAATGGAGAAGGAGGGGCTCCTGTCTCGCTGTGTGCAGGTGGAGGTAAGAAACAGAACTCCTGATTATTGTCTGTGTGTTTCAGAGTAAAACACCCTGGACAAGTGTTGTTAATAAGACTGTGTCAGTTTTAGCTCTCATTCTCATCAGGCGTTCACACAGCTGTGTGTATGTTCATATTTCAGACTAGAGCTGCAACAGAGGAGGAGCTTTCTCTGGTTCACACGTAGGTTTCTTATACTTCTTGAGGAACATGAAGTGGATGATGTGAGGGGTGGTGAGAGTAGTTTGTGTGGTATTTGTCACAGTTGTTTTGCTGTTTTTGACAGGAAAGAGTACATTGATCGGATGAGGTCCACTCAGAAGATGACAGAAGAGGAGCTGAAGGCCGTCTCTGATGGCTATGACTCTGTCTACCTTCATCTTGTGAGAATTACAGGTTTATTATCTACGATCTATGAAAATTGTGTTTTATTAGTGGGTTTGTTATGTGTGGTTCATATTTGTATGTTTGTGAAGTGCATGTGGGCAATATGGCAAAACTATAACATACCATTTGAATTTTATGATATACACATATACATATATTTTATCAATATATGATTTTGTCTTTTTGAGGATTGCAAACAAGCTAGAGGGCACTTAAAAGGGCATCGCATTTTTATAAGGTGGAGTTTTATATCATTGTTTTTATATTTAAAAAATATCATCAAAAAAAGAAAGAAAAATTAAACTATTAGTGAAAAATATTTGAATGATGTATTTTAATAAAATATTTTACTGACATCCAATCAGATTCTACAGCTTTTCAGTTACTGTGCAGTTCGTCCAGTTACCTTACACATAGCTTAGTGTTTATAGGCTCTCTGTGAACGAATGTCAACAATAAGCATAAATTGGTGTAATTTCTCCACAGTCATGGAAAAAAAGTAATATTCTCCATCCTCAGTTTGAAGGCGGTGCTGGTGTGCTAAAGTTAGTTTATATGTTTTAATGTGTGTCTCGTTTTTCATATTTATCTTTTGTAACAATACTTCCTGTTTAGGACACTTTCAGCTGTGCCTGTCTAGCTGTTGGCTCTGTCCTCCAACTGGTTGACAAGGTGATGACTTCAGAGCTTCGGAACGGTTTCTCTGTGTCCAGGTAACTTTACCTGATAGGAGGTTCATTCGTTATATGTTAGTGTTTCTACATCTTAGTTCTGGGTTAGTCTTAAACTGAACACTTCCCCTACTGCACCACACCTGATTCAGCTTAAGAATTATTGGCACTTAGTTAATGTACTGAAGCAGCTGTGTAAAACACTAAACTACACTGAGATGTGGTCCTGCAGCACTGGCTTAGAGAACCCATGTACTATGTAGTATGATACAGTTCAGTGTTTGATTTATGGTTCAGGCCCCCAGGACACCACGCTCAGGCTGACCTGATGAATGGATACTGCATGTTCAATAACCTGGCAGTGGCAGCACGCTATGCTCAGAAACAGCATGGCGTCCAGAGGTGAGAGTGCTTAGCCTTTTTATTTGTCAGCCTGTCAAACGCTACATACTGGCAGGAGGCATTTCATATGGTGTGATAAACTTCTGTTGGATTTTTTATGTTCAGTTTATGACGCATGTTTTTTTGTGCTGCAGAGTTCTGATTGTGGACTGGGATGTGCATCATGGTCAGGGAATACAGTACATCTTCCAGGACGATCCCAAGTATGTACTTTCCGCTCTGTTAACAATGAGTTCTTGAATTGGTTCAGATGCAGTTCAATTTTGGGTGATACAATATTAAATTAGGCCTCTGTACAAAAATACAGTAGAATCATAGCCAATACTACTGTAACTATAAGAATTCTGTTACACTGTTAATTAGATCAATTAACATTAGATTAGTGAGGCAGTGGTGGCTCAGCGGTTTGAGCTCCGGGCTGTTGATGACCGGGTCTATCGACAAGCTGCCATTGTTGGGCCCTTGAGCAAGGCCCTTTACCCTCTCTGCTCCCTGGGCGCTGGAGCTGGCTGCCCACAGCTCTAGGTGTGTGTGTGGATTTGATTGCATCCACTGTTCCACAGCTTATTGCTGGGAGGCTTTATATCCCTCTAGCCCACACCTGGCAGTAGGCAGCATGGTGCCAATAGGTTCATAGGTTTATCTGCTCCAGACAGTCCTATTCTATTGGCAGTACTTCTCTACAGGGACTTAACAAGCTTGCATGTATGCCAGCAAAGGGTGCAACTTAAAGTAGCTGAATGCATTCATTAGGGGGGGTGTCCACAAACATTTGGACATTGTAGTGTATCAGAATACTGCTACATTTCTGATAACATTTGCATATCTCATTGCTCTGAATTAAGGCTCTGTCTCTCTCTTTTGCAGTGTTCTTTATTTCTCTGTGCATCGTTATGAGGACGGTTCATTCTGGCCACACTTGCAAGAATCAGACAGCAGTGCAGTGGGTTCTGGGCTGGGAGAAGGCTACAATATTAACCTGCCCTGGAACAAGGTTCACCTTCTCAGTGTTTAAACTGTACATTGAGCATTAGCTCAGACACTTTGTTAAGCATTGCACAGTGTGTTGCGACCAAAGTACAAAACAAATGTTAAATAAAAAGATGTGTAGTAGATGGTGGGTGAATTTATGACTCCTGTATAGTAACTGTAGTTCATGCATGCTGTGTGTGATGCTGTTTAGACAGGGATGCAGGATGGAGACTACGTTGCAGTGTTCCAAAGACTTCTCCTGCCCATAGCCTATGAGGTACCAACTACACTACTTAAACAATTTTTTGAGGTCTGACAGCCTTGCTGTTGTGTTGAGCTTTCTAATTGCTGTACTGTGGTGAATAATGAAAGAGTTCTTTTTGATTTTTACCTGAGTTTTTGTGTGTGTGTGTGTGTGTTTGTTTTTAGTTCCAGCCTCAGCTTGTGTTGGTAGCCGCAGGCTTTGATTCTGTGGTTGGTGACCCCAAGGTGTGTCATTCTTAACACTTATTTGTCCTTTTACTAAATTTCACTACATAAATCAATAATAGAATCCCAGTTATACAATTGGTTGTTAATTTACCACAGTGTTGAAGAGTAACAGAGTGTTGTCTGCCTTTATGTGCATTTAGGGTGAAATGTGTGCAAGTCCCCAGTGTTTCTCTGTACTGACCCACATGCTGATGGGGCTGGCCCAGGGCAAAATAGTGCTTGCATTGGAGGTAAGAGGGTTGTTGACATGCACTTGGCTATTGACTGGAATGTCTTAGCTTTGTTACATTTAGGTAACAAATATAGATAATACTGAATCTAAGAATAATAGTGTGTATTCCACATCATTTAACAATGGCAGCCAAATCTTAACGCTTAAAGTCTTATGCTTTGTCTTGTGTGCGGTTACATTCATACTACTGGTTGTGTATGTTTCCTGTCAGGGTGGCTATAACCTGCAGGCCACGGCAGAGGGCGCCTGTGCTAGTTTGAGTTCATTGCTAGGTGACCCCTGCCCTCACCTCACCTCTCCAGGAGCCCCAAGTGAAAGGTGAGATACCTGCAATGCCTCCCTATGTCTTCTAGCTGCAGTACATGATATCTTGACCACCCTGTTGGGTTTGTTTGCAATATATTTGTCTTTGTCTGCGACAGTGCTCTGAAGTCCATCTCTAAGACTGTTTCTGCACTGTATCCATTTTGGACAAGTTTGCAGACACTAGGTAAGAGCCCAGTAAATGAATGTGTACACTTCATCAGATGGTTATATATAAGGTGTCTGCAGTAGGTATGTGTAATGCAATTCTTCAATTTCTCTTTTGTATGTTCTCTGTTTTGTATATGAACCCTAACATTCAGTTTCAGTTCAGAATTGAGTTTCAGATTCTGTGATACAGATTGAAAAGGATAACATTTAAATTCAGTTTTTTTTAAGTCAAATGTCTAATGGCATGATTCTAACCCCACAACATACAGCGGTGAGATTCAAAAAAACTTTGTTAGCTGCTTGTAGAATTTATATAAATATGTAATAATAATGTGGAACATTTTAAACGCAATTTTTTTGAAAATAAATTTATTTTTATAAAATCAATTGGACCAGGGGTGCAAAATGCATAATACTAATATCTATTATATTTATTCCATTCATTTAACATATTTTTTCCCTTAATTTAAATATTATTGTGTTTTAAATAGATGAGGGATACTAATTCTATAGTTTTGTTTCACATTTCATAGCATTTATTAAATATTTGTGGCATTAATGTAGGTTTTGAGTCATACTGTAAATCTGACTGAGTTAAATTATTAAGTTTGACTAATTGTGCTTTTTGAACTCATTCACTACGTTCTGGATGTTCTTTCTTAGTTTATTTGCTTATATGGTTGCACCGGTATACTGTTGTTGGGTATACCATGGTATGAAAATTGTTTACATTTGCAACCTACCAGAGAATCCCAACAAATCCTTACTATTTTCAAAATCAATGTTATTAAAAGCCACTCAATCAATCAATCGATTAATGGAAAAAATTATCAGCAGATTAATCCATAATGAAAATAAACGCTAGCTGGAAACATAATTGTTCAAAAGAGCTTCACTTCAGATTTCATATTTATTTTCAAAAGGGATAATTTTTACAACTACCTTCATGAATAACATTGTTTTAACTACAGTAAAGCTGTTTTCATTCCTTTAAGGTTTTATGTAAAACAATATTAATAAGAGGAAGAATTGTGAAATATCAGACTGTGATGCTGTAAAACTGATATTTTCTGAGCTTATCATACAGTGAAACTCTCATACTGTTGCAGCCCTATTCACTGTGATTGGTCATGGGAAATACACTCCTGATTAATTGATAATTCTGTGTTCTCTAGTATAGTTCATTTCTTCGTCTCTCAGCAGAAGGATATGTGGAGCTATTGTTCCCATGAACTATTTTATGTGTTCTCTAGAGGGCGGCCCTCTTTCTGAGGCTGAGCCCCTGCCCTCTGCTGTTTGTGCCGAAATGAAACCAGAGTCTTCCTTACGCAGCACTGGTCTTGTGTATGACCAGTGTATGATGGAGCACCACAACATGTGGGACAGGTATGAACACACATACAGGCACACTCGTTCACATCACATCTTTAAACATTAATGTCTGTTACCAAAGATACCTTTCTTTTCCTGAGCATATTAATCTAGCTCTTATTGTGTATATATACACTCTTCCAGTCATCATCCGGAGCATCCACAAAGAATCTTTCGGATCTTTTCTCGTCATGACGAGTTGGGGCTTGTGGAGCGTTGTCAACGAATACCAGCCCGTTTAGCCACAGAGGAGGAGCTTGCGCTCTGTCATGGGTAACACACCTAGATATTGTGCTTAAATGAGAAATAAGACTTTTCGTTTTTTCCTGTGTTCTTAAATCGTCTTTCCCTCATTTGCTCTCTTGGTCTTGCTCTTTTTCTAGCTTGGAGCACATAGCCACAATAAAGAGCACAGAACAGATGAAGCCCAGAGACCTGAATAGGCTGGGAAATGACTATAATTCCATCTACATTAGTAACGAGAGCTACAAGTGTGCATTGCTTGCAGCTGGAGCCTGCTTTAACTCGGCCCAGGCCATCCTCACTGGCCAGGTTAGTCTTTTGCTTCTGCCTAGGTGGCCACTCAGGCAAGAACGGTGTGTATTTATGTGTGTGTGTGTGTGTGTGTGTGTGTGTGTGTGTGTGTGTGTGTGTGTGTATACATATATATACTGAGCAGTAGACAGAGTTACTCCAACAAAAGCCAAATAAACTCTTTTCTAATACCTTTGATATCCAAAGAAACAATGAATTTAGCAGGTGTCCCAATACTTTTGTGCAAATAGTGTATATTAAAAGTTTTGATAAAAGGTTGGGGAAATAATTAGACACATTACAGTTTTTGTAAATATGTAATTATTTAGTAACTTATTTATAAAAGAAACTGCAATACTGAATAAAACATCTAACATACATTTTGATATCTAGTTTATAGTATTTATTTTCTGTTACTGTTTTATAGCAAAATGTTTAAATATGAGAAGTGATTTCAGACTTTTGTCTGTAACAGTATCAAGTGTATGAATTGACTACTGAACACAGATAACAGCTTGGTTTTAAACACGACCCTCTGACTGACATGCTGTTTATTAGTCTAATGAACAAAGAGAGGGGTGTTGGTGGGGAGGCAGAACTTGTTTTTTTCCACAGAACTTTCTGCTTTGTTGTAGGTGAGAAACGGCGTGGCTATTGTGCGTCCCCCTGGTCACCACGCTGAGAAAGATACAGCGTGCGGCTTCTGCTTCTTCAACACGGCTGCCCTAACTGCCCGCTATGCCCAGAGCATTACCCACAGTGCCCTGAGGGTCCTAATCCTTGACTGGGATGTGCACCATGGAAATGGCATCCAGCACATCTTTGAAGAGGATGACAGGTGTGCCTGGAGTTCTTTTCTAGTTTCACTTGATAGATCTTGATCCTTTTGCTCAACTAGAAATATCTGAGAGAGCCTGATTGTAGTCTGGCGGGTAAGTATGGTGTGCCTTAATGCTGCTGTGCTATGCAAGGCTTTTGACCTCAGATTGCTTTGGGGAAAAATATATTGGATGCTTGTAGATGAGAGTATTTTCTTAATTATAATTTCAGAGAGAGATCTCAGAAAGTGACAGTACTATAAAATGTAATGTTTTCTGCTTATTAACACACTATAATGTATTTTTATAATCATCACTCGCCTGATTCTGCCTGATAAGTAATCATTTAGTAAAATCAGGAATATTGGAATAAGAATACTGTTGTGTCCTACAGTGTCCTGTACATCTCTCTTCATCGCTATGAGGACGGTACCTTCTTTCCTTCCTCAGAGGATGCTAATTATGACAATGTGGGACAAGGGAAGGGTGCAGGCTATAATGTCAACATCCCCTGGAATGGAGGCAAGATGGGGGATCCAGAATACCTGGCTGCCTTCCACAATGTGGTGATGCCTATAGCACGCGAGGTAAGCCTACAACTCACACTTCAACTCAACATTCAACATATAAATACTATATGTCCAAATGTTTGTGGACACCCCTTCTAATGAATGCAGTCAGGTACTTTAATTTGCTCCCATGTCTGACAGATGTGCGAATGCACACACACTGCTTGTCTAGTCCCTTTAGAGAATACTGCCAATAGAATAGGACTCTCTGGAGCAGTTAAACATAAACCTCTTGGCACCATGCTGCCTAATGTCAGGTGTTGGCTAAAAGGGTATAAAGCCCCCAGCATTGAGCTGTGGAGCATTTTGGAATGAGTTGGGGATGAATGAGGTTGTGTTGCCTCAGAGCTTGGCCCTAACTTGTTCTTATTGCTAAATGCAATCAAATCCTCACAGTAGAGAGTAGACAGTAAAGACAGTTACTCCGACAAAAGCAGGATCAACCTTCTTTTTTTATTATTTTTTTTATATATATAAATACCCTTGATTTCAGAAGAAAGTCATTGAGCAGGTGTCCCAATACTTTCGTCCATGTAGTGTTTGTGTGTGTGTGCCTCTTTACATATATGAATATGTAATTTCTGATTGCACTCATTTTTGATCTCACTTTTCTGTTATTCTATTTGGCCAGTTTGCCCCAGAGCTGGTGCTGGTGTCAGCTGGGTTTGATGCAGCACGGGGTGATCCATTAGGGGGGTACCAGGTCACCCCAGAGGGCTATGCCCACCTAACTCACCAGTTGCTGAGTCTAGCTGCAGGAAGAGTTTTGGTCATCCTGGAGGTATGTCCCACTGAAAAAGCTATTCAGATTTGTTTCCAGACCTTATAACCAAATTTAGAATATATAGACCTGCTGTTTTCTAATTAACTGGACAGTTTAGGTGAGGTATAATGACAGTCCTGTTAATTCAGTGTGTAGATTTCACATATAATTAGGCAGGGTTACTTTTTACACCTTTACTTGTCTTATTGATTATGTAAAACCTAGAAGTTGTTCTTTCTTACTTACGTCCTGCATAGGGAGGTTATAACCTCAACTCTATCTCTGAGTCCATGGCCATGTGCACCAGCATGCTCCTTGGAGATGCACCCCCAATGCTGCCCGCTTTGCCCCCTCCACACCGTAATGCTGCAGTCACCATTAACAATGTCCTGAGAGCACATGCACCCTACTGGAGATCTCTCAGAATACAGAGTAAGGCTGTTTTTAGCTCCTCTCACACAAATAGTGTTTGAACATATAGTTCATTTATAATAGTTATATTATTTTAGCATCCAAGGTGCTCTTACTGGCACAGGTAATTTATTATACTTTAGGAATATTACTAATAGCCTCTGAAAATGCACACTGCTACGTTAGTTGAGCATGATGAGCAGTGCACAACCTTCAGTTTACAGATCAAGATTTTCTTGACACAGCTGCTACAAATAGTGGGAAACTCATAATTGGTCTTTAATGCTCATTATTTTCTCTTTCTGTGGTTCACTGTCAGTTCCAGAGTTTCTGCGTTTGTCCCTGCCCTCTCCTCAAACCAAAAACAAGCGAACCTCAACAGGGAAAAGCAAAAAATCTCCACGTCAGGTCACACCTGCACGAAGTTCCAGCCAGCAGCAGCAAATTTCCCCAGTGAAAACTTCACCAGCATCACCTCCTATCACCCAGGAGGACTCGGGCCTAGACGAGCTCACTCAGGGCCTGCACTCACTGGACCTCAGCTCATCTACCTCAGCCAATTCCAGTCCGACGTCCATCCCTGTTGGAGGTGCCCGACCCAAGGTGAAGCCTAGCCCACAGAGAGATGTCACAGCAACACTGGAAGAGTCACCTGTGAAAGTCTTAGAGAGTGCCAGAGATGAACCCGGGGTAAAAACTGAGTCCACGCCTATTAAAGAGGAGAAGCAGGTAAACTAATTAACTACCAAGCCCTTCAAACATTAACCTGCATCAGAACTATGATTTTTCCTTCTTACAGCCAGTTTGAAATGGTCAGTATTCAGTACCATTTTTGGTACCCCAAATAAGAAGCTTAAAAAATTGACTTACTGACCCGAATGTTTAGTCTAGCTTGCACTTAAAGCACCACGAAGGCACAGCAGAGGTTAGTGTTAAAATATTATAATTCTCTATATAATATTTAGGTTTGGAAATGTGTCTGTAATGTGCACTGTTTTACTTACACTGTACTAACTTATATTAGGTTCAGTTTTAATGTATTGTTTATGAATTATGTTGTAAATATGGCAGTTCCATCAGTGCAGGACTAGCCTAGATAGTAAATAAAAAGGAGAAAAGAGGCATGTCTTCTTTTTCTGGAGTATATTATATGTGCCTCCTCTTATATGTTCTGCAGTGACTGAGTTGATGAAAGCATGACTTTTATTTTTATTTCTTTCAGTCATTTCCAGATGCAGCAGAAGCAGATGCTGTTGCCATGGGTGACCAGGACAGCGGTGTGCTCGAGGGAGCCTGTGGCTACACCAAGAAGTCTGTCTTTGAGCTTGTCTGTGGCGCAGTGGATATGGGCGGGGTATAGTATCTCAGTCTCAGTGTTTATCGTACAATGTTCTCTGCCATTATACAGTGTGGTGTTTGGATTTAAAGTGAAGAAGAAAAAGAAGCGGACATGTCAGCCTAAATGTATGTGTGTGTGTGTGTGTGTGTGTGTGTGTGTGTGTGTAAAAAATAAATAAATAAATAAATAATAATAATAATAATAAAAAAAATATATATATAAAAGAATGAGAACATGATTATTACTACAATTGATTATGATTATTATTTAATAAGCATCAGTGTGTGTGTGGGGGGTTTGTGGCTTTTAGCTCACTGTAAGTTTAAGACTGGTAACCTTTGGCATAGTATATCTGAAGGTTGAATGAATTTTGTTATAGTAAAATATATAAATAATAAATATAATAATATAAATATGTAATGTATGAGTTTATATCTGGTAACTCAGATAAACAGCCTGTCTTGATAAACAACCTGAATCCTGCTGACCGTGCATGCTAGGTAAATCCCAGAAAAACAATAGTTAGTGGGTGCAGTTGAGGGGGAGGAGTGTGTGTTTTTTCCCCTTCACACTCTGTATGTGTTGTGCTACAAAGGCCAGAACAATTGTTGAGGGACACAGGGGTTCCAGGGCTGTTTTTTTGGACTTCAGTCTATATGTTGTCAGAGAGCATTTGTTGAGGGACTTGTTAAGCTGGCTGTTCATAGGCAAATCAGCTTTGCCTACTGGTTTTCTGCTGACCTGATCGACCAATGAGGAACACTTGCCAGCTGACGTCCACATGTGCTCCAGAAAGCCTTCGGGAATGGTATATATGGATGGGGATATCTCACAGGTAGCAGAGGACTGTATGCCCATACCTATACCTTTTGGCCTAAAGGTTTACTGAATAATTTGGAAACTTTAGGATGGACGTAAGTCTCTTTGTTTCATCAGTTGGTGTCTTCTGGTTGGAGAGATCATGGTTCAGTTTTATTTTGGTTGCATATTGTCACAGAAGAGGGGTTCTAAGGGCATTTTCAAGCCTGCACTGTTTTAGTCAGACTCTAGTTTGTTTTTACCTTTGGTGTGATGTGTTTAGACAGGTGTGAATTGGGATTCTGACCAAAACAACGCCACCAAGATCCTTGCGAAGAGGTGGTCTCTGTCCCGTCCCAAGCAGACTCTAAAGCGGTTTGTTTGTGGTGAGACGTTGATCTGACCTCGATCCGACCCAACTATCAGGTGTACTGTGCCAGTCTGAGCTAAACGGCTCCCACAGCCAGGTGTAAACCTGGTATACTACTGTAATTACTACAATAATATCATCTCTTCTGTTGCTCCATGTTAAACTGCACAGAAATATGTTCTAGTCCAGAACACAGGACCTTCTTCCTGTATTTACATTTATTGCTCCCACCCAGATCTGGTAATAAATGTCTGACCAATCAGCAGAGAGTCCAGAGAGACCAGGTCTGACCAGTAAGCAGAGAAATTGCTCTCTGGTGGTTTGTTGTGGTTGATGCATTTTGGCTTGTTTTTTTTCCCTGTGTGAAAACAAACCAAACCAAGGGGAAAACAAGCCAACTCTAGGTGTGAAAACACCCTTAAACTTCTGAACAATGCTGTAGGTTAAATAATTCATGGTCTGGTTGAGTAATAATATTAGAAGTAACTTTACACTTCTCTGGGAATGCTTACAATGGCAGATAACTGCATAAAGTTTTAAAGAGCAGTGAAGTATTTATTATTATGAATATTCAGACACTGGGATTGCAATATAAATAATATTTAAAATCTAAATTAATAAAACATCAATAAAGTAAAACACTACAAAGTTTTCCCATCACACCGCCTTATTCACATTAATGGGCTTTCCTTGCTTAGTAAACACAATGGGTATTATCGAGATTAGCAAAAATGATTGAGGTTATGATCATAAACATAAGTTGATAATGTGATTATTGGAACAGACCTAGACTGCTAGACCTCTGCACTGTTAGTAAAATCTAGGATATCATCAAGTGGGTTCTCTTTGTTTTTTTAGGACACAATGTACGTAGTGGACCCACTGGCATGGTGCCCACACCTGGACTCAGTGCGACCAGTGCCAGCAGAGGGCGTTGATGTGTTCCGCCCATGTGAGGAGTGTGGAGCTGATGCAGAGAACTGGATCTGTCTCTGCTGCTACAAGGTATGAGAACAAATTCCAACCCTTCTGCTCATAAACCCCCAGTCGTTAGTAAGACATAATAGGCAGCTCAGAATAATATCATCCTTATTATGATAGTATGACCTTCTTGCAGTGTTTATCTTAACCGTGGACTTGGTGGAATTACCCTTATGAGTCTAGGTGGTTGTTTCTTAAAGCAGGATAGCCTGATAAGTGCACAGCCAAGGCTTTCCAATAGCAAGAGTTGGAAAGCACAGTCTGCACTAGGAAGTTAATCTACTTGGCTTTGTGAACGTGCCCCCAGACCACAGATTATCAGTTTTAATCCACAAGGAAAGATTATTGTTTTGGGTCTGTTCCAGCTGCAATAGATAACAGATTTGGTACAGGTATTAAGACAGAACAGCAGAAAAGTATCGAATGAGCACTTTTAACTGCAGTTTTTTTTTTATGTATTTCGTCCGACGTGTGCAGGTGCTGTGTGGGCGCTTTGTAAATGAGCACATGGTGACCCATGGCCAGGTGTCCGATCACCCCATGGTTCTCAGCTTTGCTGACCTGTCCGTCTGGTGCTACCCCTGTGAGTCCTACGTCCACAACAAGGTGAGTGCAGCTGCAGGTCATATGACTCATAAATACTGCTGTTGCTTGGGTTGTGCTGTGCTGCTGTGACTTGTTTTATTTGCTGTGTGTGTATGTATGTGTGTGTGTGTGTGTGTGTGTGTGTGTGTGTGTGTGTGTGTATGTGTGTGTGTATATATATATATACACACACACATACTATATAACCAATAAACAAGTTTGAAAGACAAACTCACTTACATTATGTTGAGGCTTTGTGCCAAAGAATCTGGTCCAGAGCTCTCAGAACTTCAGACTGAGCTGAAGTTCTCCTTCCAACAAGACAACTCTGTGCATGTCCTTGAGTGGCCAGAGTGGCCCAGCCAGAGCCCTGGCTTTAAACCCAATCAAACATCTCTGGAGAGGCTTAAATATGGCTTTCCACTGACGATCCCCATCCAAACTAACTGAGCTTGAGAGGATCTGCAGAGAAGAATGGCAGAAAATCCCCAAATCCAGGTGTGCCATACTTGTGGGATCATACCCAAGAAGACCAGAGGCTGTAATTGCTCCCAAAAGTTCGGAGTAAAGGGTCTGAATAGTTAGGTCAATGCAATCTCCCCAAATTTGCATCTTTACAGGAGATGATGAAACCTTCCCAACTTTCAATTTGATGGAAGTCGGTGTAAAAAGAATTTATTGGAGCGTCTATTGGTTTATTCATCATGACATTTCTGAAAAGAACAACTGCCAGATTTACATTAAATGGCGAAATTATGAAGCTGTAAGGATTTTGTATAAAAGTGACAATTTGTATTTTCAATCAGGAATATTCCTAACCACTTATCTTTGATAATCACTTATTATTTACTCTGTGTATGTGTGTAGGTGCTGTACGAAGTCAAGAATGCTGCTCATGTGGCCAAGTTCGGAGAGGAAATACCCCCCATTAACTAAACCAGCAAAAAGGCACTGAAACGACAAGGATCACAATGTGTGGTGGTGGAGTGTGTGTTTGTATTTGCGTACGTGCATATTCACATGCATACAAGGAAGTAACAGGTGGTATAATGTGATGCAGAACCATGTGTGTGAGAAACCGTTTTCACACTCGTCTTCCTCCCCGAACGAATCAAACGTAACCATCTTCTTCCTCTCAGCAGGTGAGCCAAGCTCTTTCTCACTGTTAATCTCACTCTGTGAGGGACTGAGCTCGACATCACACTCTTCTCCTGACTCACACACTGCTTGACATTCTTTGCCAAACTGAGGTAATTTGCCAAACAAGCTTTAGAGAATTTTTTCACCTCATCAATCCTGTCGTGTTTATTAGGTTTATTTATTCCATCCAAACTACGCAGAATTAGTTTTCTAACCTTTCTGATAATTGGTAAAAATGACCAATAAACTAGCATGGTGCTAAGAACATCAGAGCAAACACCAGCCAAACATGCAGTGCATGCAGTTTTCCACACAAAATGAAATGATGTATGATGTTTGAAACTGAAGTTAGTTGTTTACATGTTCACCAAAACCCATAGAGGTAGTAGGATCAACAAATCAACATTAACTGACCACACAAACTGTCCAAGTCACAAGCAATAAAGAGTGCAATATTTCCTAAACTGAACAGTTGTTCAGACGGTTTAAATTTGTGCATTTTTCTGTTCTTTTAATCTTTTATATATTCCTTTTTCGGTTCCTCTTCAAACAACCTCTGTATCTGTTATTAGCTAAAAAATTAAAAAAAAAAAAATCATTGTAACTTATGATTTTGTAAGCTTTGGTACACAATACCCCAATACACTTTGAACATGAAGACGGCTCCTGTCCTTTTCTTTTTTTGATCATTAATTTGTGTAAAATTAATGATCATATTTTCGAAAGAAACTTTGTTTTGCCATGTTGTGCTGATTTGCTTGTTTGTATGGTTCAAAAATAATACACATTATTATTGTAGGTGCAGTTGCAATCTAAATTATTCAACCCCCATTACAAATTTGTCTTTTTAAGAAAAAATATACAAGCTTTTAGCTGTTTGCAATAAACCAAACAAGACCAACATAACCCTTTAGCAAGTACAGTCCCACCAGTGGGATTTGCCCCTGGCTAGCTGGATTGCCTGGCCCCACAGTGCAATGAAGCAACAATCAGCTCTAGTCCCACTAGTTCATCTAACCTTTAGTTGTGTTGAGCTGTTTAAATTGGTCTTGTTTGATTGGTTTATTGTAAACAGCTGTTAATTTTGCTAATTAGCCTAATTTGAAATGATTAAATATTTCCAATTGTAGCTTACAGCAGTTTCAGACTGGTTATCAGAAAGCTGCAGACTGTTGCCTGGTACACACAATCAGGCATGTTTAAATACAGTGTACCCACAATGCCAATGCACACAGCATACACTCCAAGTGCATCTGCTGTGTTTTAGAGATAATACAACCCAAAATCATTTACTCAGTTCCACCTCGCATCCATGTCCTCACACATTTACCAGAAACCTCATAGTTATTGAATAATCTCTAATAGACTTGTTCACATGGTTTCTGACACTGTAAAGATGGACTACAGCATTGGACAACATTCAGGCTTTTAGATGGCTGCTGTTGATGTTAGACCACATGAGCAAATCTGTAGATTATGTAGTGATGATTTAGGCATTCAGTTTGCACAGTGCTAATAAGAGGGCTAGAATGTGTCTATTACCATTACTTCTTACATGTATCAGCCTTGTAAGTTAATAACCTTGTAAGTAAAGAATAATAACAATTGAGTCACAAAACACCAAAAATATACATGCACCAACTTAGTGGTGCTGAAAGTTGAAAAGTAGAGTTGTGTTATAACTACATTAGGGGATGAGGAACATGCTTGAAGCTCCTCCTCCCTAATCTAACACCCTATAAATCCCACCCTTTCCTTGTTCACGCCTACACAACCTTTCACCACCCCGTCACCTCCCTTTCAATCCTGTCACATATCATTCCTGGCTCCACATATCAGAGGGGAGACTGGCTTCCTATTACAAAGCAGTCTTCTACCCAATAACCATAAGATAAAGGCATGGTCTGCATTAGCAAATATCTTGTTAATTTCCTGCTAGTAATCATGCTTGACTCCTATTAGCTTCTCTGTGCTCCCATAAAAAAGGTTTGTTTGATAGCATTCATTGGACTGACTAGGTTTTCAAAATTCTGGGAGGTTTACCCTGGAAATCGTCATATTCCTAAAATAAAGGTGAGAAACTCACGTATAGTTGCAAAAAATAATTAGATATGATACCAAAACAGTTGAATAGCAAAGCTACTCCTCAATCCCAGGCCCATGGCATGTTACACTCTAAAGGGGTATTGAGACCACACCCCCTGCAGGCACTGTGCATTTCTCCATCACATCATGTCCAGCATCTGTCCAGATGATTTCTAGAAACCTAAATCTCACCACAAGCTTGTGAGAAAATACTTTGATTTAATTAGATGTTGACAATTAATAATGAAAAAAAAAATGGTATTAGTATTAATTCTTGAGGTTAGGGCAAAAAATATAGGTAACTAGCCTGGTTGCCTTGGTAAACTAGTCTAACATGAAATTACTCATTAAGCTTTTCTGATTTACCAGATAGCGACTGTGAGATTAGACCTAGATTTAAGAGTTGTTTAAATGTTTTAATGCTTTTACTGTCAAAAAATATGAAATATGCTTTCAGTAGTGAGGAGTGTCAGGTTTCTTTAAATCATCTGGACATCTGGTTTCTAAAATTCCCATGGAAAGTTTTATATTTTATGTTGTCCAGCCAAGGCTGTCAATCACTTCATTTCTAAGTATAGTCCCTTCTAATAAAAAAAACTGATTCTGGGGAAAATAAAAAAATGGGCCAATATTAACACAGGGACCACTAACTGCTATTAACTGGGATTTGGAGACAATGGAGATGGGAAGACAGTTTAGTGGAGGAAAATGAGATGGAAAATGGGCGGAGTCATTTTGTCATGAAAATATGAGGGTGGGCGGAGCTACATATCATGCTGCAACCAATCAACAGAGACGCTACACCTGTGGTTGCTTCACTTTTGAGAGGTGTTGCAGCACTCATGTTTTCTACACTCATTTATTTAGAGGAAGAAAGGTGAGGCATTGAGCCCCAAGATGTACCAGTGTACCAGCTTTTAAGCGTGGTGGTGGTAGCATCATACACTGGGCTGTTTTGCTACCAGTGAAGTCCAAAGTAGATGAAATAATAAGGGGAAGGACTTCCTCAGGACTCTTTAGGTTAACCTTAAACGTTATCCGTATACTTTAGCATATCCTTACATCATCAGCTCAGCTGTTTAGCCAGATATTAGGTGTGCTGTGTGTAAGGTTTTGTGTTGATTTCAGAAAACATAAATCATCAACAAGCGTTGCCATGACACTCATATCAATGATGAGTGCATGTAACATCCCACCACTACTGCACTAAATGGACAAAAGTATTGGGACATTTGCTTGTTCATTGTTTCTTCTGAAATCAAGGGTACTATAAAAGAGCCTGTCCTGCTTTTGTTGGAGTAATTGTCTCTACCTTCCAGGGAAGAAGACTTTCTACTAGATTTTGAAAGAAAATTGCTGTGAGAATTTGATTACATTTAAAAGTGTTCCCTCACCTCATCATCCCAAACTCCCCAAATCATCCCAAAAATACTTTCCAGAAAACACAGTTCTTCCACTGCTCCACAGCTCAATGTTGAGGGGCTTTATACCCCTCTAGCCCACTCCTTGCATTAGTCATGGTGCCAATGGGTTCATGTTTTCCTGCTCCTGAGAGTCCTATTCTATTGGCAGTACTTCTCTACAGGGCTTCTCTACTAGACGAACTGTGTGCATTTGCACATTTGTGTCAGCAAGTGTGCAACCTATGGTAGCTAAATGTATTCATTAGAAAGGCTGTCCACAAACATTTGGACATATAAGGTAACTACCTCTATTCTGTATCATGCTGTATTGTTGGAGACTCTTCATTACTGATGTGTGTGTGTGTGAGAGAGAGAGAGAGCGAGAGAGAGGAGTGATTGGATGAAGCCCCTCCCTCCCAGTAGAAAAGCATCATGCTCCTTGCCTCCCTCCTCTCCCTCCTCTCCCTCCCTCCTCTCCCTCCTCTCCCTCCTCTCCCTCCCTCCTCTCCCTCCTCTCCCTCCCTCCTCTCTCTCCCTCTGTCATTCCCTTCTTCCTTTTTCCTCCTCGTCATCCCTCCCTCCCTCCCTCCCTCCATATGTGTGTGTTTGTGTGTGTGTGTGAAGCTCTGCTGCCGATGCTGTGGGCCTGCTGTTAATGCCGTTCATCACAGCCAGCACTAACCCAGAGCGAGGAGGAGGAGGACAGGATCTCTCCCTTCATTTTATTTTCTCTCTCTTTTCTTTTTTTACCCCTCTCACTCCCTCGCTCGCCCGTAATGCGGCTCTGCACAATTGAATCTTGATGCGTTTTTTTATGTGAGGTTTTTCTCTTCGCTTCCTGAGAAAGAGAGAGAGAGAGAGAGAAAGTCACAGACGAGCGGCCAGCGGAAGAGAGAGAGAGAGAGAGGTGATTTTCCTCATCCTCATCCACATCATCATCATCATCATCCCCCCCCCCCCCATCTGCCCATTCACATGGCTGGCTTGTTTGTGTTGTCCTTCCTTGGTCAGCGAGCATCATCGTTCCTCTCTCATTCAGCTCTGTGTGTCTCTGTGTGACCCCCCCCCCCCCCCCATATTGTGAAGCAGTGTTGTGAGCGTCTTCATGTTCTACTCTGGCCTCTTAGTGGGATTCATGTGATTATTGGTGGTCTGCAATCGTTTAATACCTTTAATGCCTTTCTTCTGGACGGTTCAGCTGGAACACGCTCACAAATGATGCTCTGATCAACAACAACACACTTCTTTTGTTGTCACTATGTTAAAGGGCCCATGTGCTGCATGTCCTGCATGTCCTGCATGTCCTGCATGTGCTGCATGTTCTGCATGTCCTGCATGTGCTGCATGTCCTGCATGTGCTGCATGTCCTGCATGTGCTGCATGTCCTGCATGTGCTGCATGTCCTGTCTGTTACTTTCTATATTTTATAATTCTATATTTATCCATTTCCATATAAGTCCATTTACCAAGTGTCTGTGTGGGTTTATAGTCACATGAAAAAATGAGGACACTCCATTAAAACCTTTGTCTGTAACATATTTAAATATTTGGACATCTGATCTTCATTTGAACAGTATTGGGAGATGGGGTAATGTAACTAAACACATACACCTAAAGAAATGTTGTTAAGCATCATTTCTAAAATGTAAATAATTTTCTAAAATGTCATTAATGGAAACATTTTCTCCTGTAGGGAAAAAGTTAGGACACCCCCACATTTATCACTACTTAAACGGTCTAAAATAAAAATCAGCTGCAGGTGTTTAGAACATGGTTAGAGAGGACTCTGGAGGAGAGACTCTTATTAAAGCTCCAGACATTTGAAGCTATTCTCAATACATTACATTTACATTTAAGGCGTTTAGCAGATTCTCTTATCCAGAGCAACACAAAAGTGCTTTGCTATTTACCCAAGAAAAACCTCAGCTAGTTTGAATAGACTAATAATTCAAAGATCCTCTAATCTTAGACTCTACTAAACACAAGTCAGTAAGGAGACCACTCTACTATTCTCAATACAAAGTGGCCGAGTTTGGACTAGTGTACAGATTCCTCAGGACAGATTGGACGCTGTACAGTAATCTTGCAATTGGAACAGCAGTGTGGTGCATAATGCATTCTGGGATATTTGACTGTATGCATCCTTAATAACACAACCAGAACCAGAACACATACGGGCATCAGGACTCTACCTTTGAATAGTACAGTACTTGAGCTGCCACTGATGACACTTCACAAGTCCACAAGAACTGCTCTTGACTGTTGACGTGAGTGGTGAAGATCACCAGGGCCAGATCCAGAGCTCTCTGAGGCCTTCAGAAAGAAGGTTGTAGATGCAGATGAGATTGGGCAGGGGTTTGAAAAGATCTCAGAACAGTTAGAAATCAGAGGGATAAAAATCAAGAACCTGACCTCGAGGAAGTGCCACCAGCTACTGCCGCAACAGCTCCATACCACAGAGCTCCTGCCTCACAATGCGTAAGAATACAGGATAATACTGAAACTACAGCAATTTGTTTTAGTGTTAATATAACTTACTTTTATTGGGAATTTATTGTTATGATGCCCAAAAAATAAACATATATATATATGTAATTAGCATTTATTGTCAATAATTTTTTGCATATCCTAGCTTTAAAAGCTGGGATCAGCCATACTAAACACCCCTGAAGCAGAAAGGATTAAGAGCCTGGCTTAGGGCCCAACAGTAGCTACTTAGTGGACCTGAGTATTAAACCCACAACCCTGTGACCAATAATCCAGTGCTCTCTGACCACTGAGTCACCACTGCCACATTATAAATGGACCTCTGGAAAATAATACATCAAATGTAAGCAAGGTTCTGGTAGGACCCCTCTAACTGAACTGTCGTTTCCTCAGGCCCGTGCGGTGGTCATGCAGCCCCACGCGACAGAGGTGGCTCGCCTGTACCAGACGGAGTTTATCCGCAGTGCAAGGGCCGTGGGCGTCCTGTGGGCCGTGTGCACGCTCTGCTTCGCTGTCATTGAGGTGGTCATCCTCATCCAGCCGTCCTGGGTGGGCACGCGGGAGCTGCACTACCGAGGTGGAGGCGGGGGTACGCCCCCTCAGGCTGGGACCTTGGGTCTATTTGAGGTGTGTGTGGAGTCAGACTGGCCTGTGCCGGAGTGTAGGGGGTCTCTCCGCACCCTGACCCCTCTGCCGGCCTTCCAGTCTCCGGCCGTGCTGGTCTGCATGTCCCTGACCATGGTGTGGGCCAGCGTGGGCTGCCTGTGTCTGTTCCGCTTCTGCAATGCCGCCACTGTGTATAAAATCTGCGCCTGGCTGCAACTGACTGCAGGTGAGAGGGATTTTCCTGCCCTACCAAACTACATCTTAGAACCTAGAGCCAATAAACACAATGGATTTGGAGCTGTGTTCTCTGGAATGATGGGTGGTGCTCCATCCAGTACTTTTGGGATGAGGTGGGGTGGAGATCATCCAACATCCTGACCTCACTAATGCAATCAAATCCTCACAGCAATGCTCCAGAATTTAGTAGAAAGTCTTCCCTGGACACACTTTCAAATCACAAATGCCAAATGCCTGTGTTTGTGAGTCACATGACTGGCTGATTAAGTATTTTATTCAGACTTAGACTTAGACACATGGACGAACACTACAGGGCTTCTCAGTCTTACACAACAGGGGCATTAAACAGCACTCACATGCAGTTAATGAAAATTCCCCATTGGCTTCTGGCATCATCTATTTGCATATTGGGTGTGTCTCCGCACCCGTCGCTCACTGTCAGCATGTAGTCATTCCCCACAGGCTAACGCCTCTTAGGTATGCAGTTATACTGCCTCAGTGACCTCAGTGTTGAAGGCTGAAAGAGCAACTCACCATTTTCTGAATTGTTGCATGTGGCCGAGTATTGCCATGTTTTTTGGCAGATAATTAATCCTAGAAGCAGCTTTAAAACACACCAACAATCATTTGCCGAACAGGGATTTTTATATTATAGCAGGAGGATTAGATTATGATTATGAATATGTTGCACACCAGAGCAGTTTAACAGTATAGATGGTTTGGTAACTTTTATCAATCATTTATAAATAGTTCTGACCAGAGGAGGATCGGTTGGGTCCCACTTGTGAGTCTTGGTTCCTCCCAAGGTTTCTTCTTCCAGCTCTGAGGGAGTTTTTCTTGCTTACTGGGGGTCTTAGATTTTTCATGTCTTTTTATGTTATTGATTTTTACTAATTACTGATTGTGTAAAGCTGTTACTGATTTGTGACAACAACGGTTGTAAAAAGCTATACAAATAAACCTGACTTGACTAGATATGTTACCATGAAGCTCTCAACAGCCTGAACAAAAATTTTATCCTAATGATATTTCGTCCTAAGCAAAACATATGTATACACATGAATAGCATATAATAGCATATTTACACAGGTGCCTGTCTTGGTTGATGGATTGCATTTGGGGTATGGGAGAAAACCGCACATTTGATTTTTAGCTGAATCTTCATTTCAGGAAGGTTTCTGACCCAGTCCATAGTCATGTCCCAGCTCCCAACAAGCTGAGCTAGCAGTTTATACCTGGCTCAGGTTCTTTAGATTTAGAAATACAGCTATAATAAATTTAGCTTTGTGAAATACAGAATTTGTACCCAGCAGCAGTGACAATTTTCTTGAACTAAATATTCACCAATTATACTTCTTATGCACCAATAAGCCATAACATTATAACCCCTGTGCTGCCAAAACAGCTCATTAACTCATTAAGGCATGGACACCTCAAAACCTCTGAGGGTGTCCTGTGGTATCAGTAAGACGTTAGCAACATATCCTTTACGTCCTGTAAGTTGTGAGTCGGGACCTTCATGGATTGCATCAGTGAACAGTGTATGCTCATGACCCTGTCACCAGTTTACCGGTTGTCCTTTCATGGACCACTATTGGAACACCCCACAAGACCTTCCTGATGCTCTGGAGATGATCTGACCCAGTCTAGTTTAGATAGCCATCAGTTTGGCACTTGGCAAAGTGTCTCAGACTCACATGCTTGCCCATTTTCCTGCTTCCAACACATCACCTTCATATATATACCTAATATAATATATGGTTTTAATGTTATGGCTGATTGTTGTATGCCACATCTGTCTTCTGTCTCTGTCGGCAGGATTCTGTCTTGCGCTGGCATGTGTTTTGTTCCCGGACTCTTGGGAGTGTGCAGAGATGCGGGCGCTGTGTGGAGACGGTGTGACCAGTTTCTCTGCAGGAAACTGCTCAGTCCACTGGGCCTACGTGCTGGCCATGCTGGGGGTGCTGGATGCTGGGATCCTAGCCACGCTAGCCTTCGTCCTCGCCAACCGGCAAGATGCACTGCTCCCTGATGATGCCAAGGATGGTGAGGGTAAACACATTATTTATCATTTGTTTTATTCAATCAGTATATATGGGTTCTCCCAATTTGGTTTAGGATCGGATCACTCAAACCACGTTCAGAGGCGGTCGGGTACAGATCCCATTCACATATAATGCAAGTGTAAACGGAATGCATGTACCGTGTTTGGATTCCGTCATACAAGCGGAAATACGTCTGTCAAACAAACATTAATATGCGTAATAACTACTACTGTAGATTTAGCTTTTCTCTCCTTCTTGCTCTATTTATCTCCCTCGTTCTCTTCCGCTGTGTGCATGTGCTTGTGCTTACAGCAGTAGATGAGAGAAGTATTACAGAGGTTGTTTCCTTTACTCTGACCTCAGAATCCGGTCAAAGTAAAGTACTGGCCATAGGTGACAAACATATGCTGGATATAAAGGAATTCCATATATTCTAAAACATATAATAGAATTAAGAATATATATCCAAATATCAAAAAAATAATATATTTATATATATAAATTAATATAAATATATATTTGGATACAAATATTATAAATTTGGATGCTGTTGATCTGATAAGGGCGGTTGTGGTGGTCTACCAGGGTTTGCTCTAGTTCTCTGTATATTCCTTACTTATGCAAGTGCACGTATTACATCTTCTCCTCTTATAAACATCTTCTGAAAATGAAGAACTTAATGGGTGTTTCAGTTGGAAATGAAGGAAATGAAGTTGTCCTGTAGTGTTACTTCATTAATGTCAGTTTCTCCTCCTCCTCTTCAGTGACTGGGCTACTGCTGGAGGCGTAGGCCGCTGATGGAGCACATGCATCAGGTAAGGTAATGTTTTCCAGCCTATCTGCACTCTTGGTTTTAGTGTGGAACATCAAAGTAAATGCATGTGTCATCTAACCAACGATGAACATTTGCTCTAATATGAGCAGAAAGCATGTTTTCTTCTTGAGTTATTATTGACTTTGATGTCTCTCTCTCTCACACTCTCTCCTCCTACTCCTTCCTCTCATTATTTTCCATTTCCTATCTTTATTTCCTATCCCGTTATTCCTGTCACCCCCACTGCTTTAATCTTCCTCTATTATGCTGCTTTCATCCATGGCTGATTCTGTCTCTCTCTCTCTCTCTCGCTCTCGCTCTCGCACTCTCTCCCCTCTACCATTCTCATCCTTCTCATCATGTCCTCTCTTCCCCAAGAGAAAGAAAAAAAATGGTGAGAGAAGAGCTCGATTCCTCCTCCCCCTCAGCATGACATCATCCCCCTGACTGCTCTGCTTACATAATCTCTCTGCATAGAAACAGTCACCTGGCAACCGTCACCTGGCAACTGTATCCTCCAGCCTCCAAGTCCTCCATCTCTGGAGTCAGAGACATTATTCCCTCTCTGCAGTGGCCGTCGTCAGTGGAGGCTGAGGGACAGAAGGTCATTACAGTGTCCAGCTTCTCTGCTTTTTCCTTATATGTCCAGAGAGCCAGTTTGCCAGGAGTATTTATGTAGCACACTTCCGAGCCAAGACTAGGGCTGTCACAGTTACTCACTGTAATTTGAGGACTTGATTTGGATGAATCTGCAATAATTAGTTGATGAATGACACTTTATACAAATGAATTTTAGATTGCCCTACTGCTTTACTGTTTACAGTAGGAAACAGAGCCTCATTGACACGCCCATTTACATTCATTTTCGTCCAAATATTATTATTATTATTATTTATTTTTAAAAAGACTATCTTGTTTGTCTTCTCCCAATAAAACTCTTGTGAAATCATTAAAAGCACATTCAGGGATTGGTTGTCATTTTAGACAATTCGGACCATTTGACTGATTACTTCATTAATTCACATGAAATGACTGTGGTTACCTGTCAGTGAGCTACCACACCATGTGAAAGACTGGGCTTTGATTCCCTGTCTGGGTGACTATGCTGTGCCACACCAGTAAGAGTCCTTAGGCAAGACTCCTAACACTACATTGACCCACCTTTGTAATACAAGTAACTTGTATGATGTCCTCTCTGGACAGCTAAATGACTCAAACACTGATACCATCTACAGCGATCAGCCATATCATTAGTATCACCTGCCTCATATTGAGTAGGTCCCCTTTGTTCTGCTTCGACAGATCTGACCACCTCTGAAGGTGTCCTGTGGCACCAAGGCTAATGCTAGCAGCAGATCCTTTAAGCGCTGAGGTGAGGTGGGGCCTCCATGGATCATATCAATGAGCTTTAGGTGCCCATGACTCTGTCACCAGTTCTCCAGTTGAACTTTTTGTAGACCACTTTTAATAGGTGCTGATCACTGCATACCTGCCTGATGTTTTGGAGATGCTTTGACTCAGTCCAGTCGTCTAGCTATCACACTTTGGTTCTAGTCAAAGTGTCTCAAATTCTCATGAAGATATCAATGTTTTTTACTTCACCTGTCAGTGTTACTAATGTTATGGCTGGTTGAAATCGATAGTGGCAGCCCTAGTCAAAACCGTCAGAAATGTTTTGTCTTCACTTGTTCTCGAACTGCTGTTAACTGTGTGTATTTCAGATCTCTACAGTATTGTGCAGTCAGTCCAGTCAGTGTGGTGCATGCTGCAGGCTCATAAAATATATTAAACTTGAGGTATTTTACAGATTAATGTAGAACAGGTCAAGCAATATTAACAACAGTAGGCCTGCTTAGTAAACTGTGATCTGTAATCAGATTTTGACGAAAGTGGATCTGATCATTTCCTTTAAGCAGACACTGTCCACTACAGGTGCTGATTAGTGTTGAATAGCATTCAACCAGCTGTTCATCTTATTCAGTAGCCGGGTTTCCATCCAGGTTCAGCATAAAAGGCTGCCGTTTTTACCCAGTTGTCTCCACAGAGGGTGAGGAGAAGCACATTCCTCCTCCAATACATGTGATCGCCAATTCAGTATCACTAGGCATCCAACACACTCAGAGGAAAGCATGGGATCCCCAGCTCTGACACATCAGTCAACAGATGCTATTGCTGACCAGCATCGCAGTGGAGGGATGAGAGGAGAAAGAGCCATCAACCCACCCAGAGAGAGCACGGCCAATTGTGCTCTCCCAGGTTCTGGCTGCTGATGGCGAAGCTGTATGTCCCAGGATTCAAACTCGCGATACTCTGGATATACTGTACCTTTACAAAGTGTCTTTTAAGAAAGATTCTTTAAGAGTTTGTTTAGTAAAAGCAATGGTTCTATATAGAGGTGTGACCTCTCAAAGTACCATTTGGATGCTTAAATGGTTCTTTGCCTGGTTAACTGGTTCTTTGCATAGGAGCTCTTTGAGAAGATATTAAAGGTATCTGTTGTAGTATGTGTAGTATCTTCTGTCAGGATATGCTCAAGATGTATCTGAGCAAAATAACCAGAAACACCTGATTATCCATGAGCATGATTTACTCAGTAAGAAAATAATAATGATAAATTATGATGGAAACATGTTTGCTATCACATTAAGCAACTGTGCAAAATGTGTCAATTTCATTGTGTGAAAATGAATAGAAATACATGGATGGAAACCTAGCTAACATTACAGCCTGATCTCACAGTTAAATGCCCACATCGGTGGTTGTTTTGTCTGGTAAAACGAGTGTCAGAGTCGACTCACAGCGGAGAGTCAACTTTTCAAATCCAACATTACTGTAACCAAGCAAAAACTATTTTATTATTTTAATATCTTAATCTACACCTAAACCTAATCCGAACCTAACCTTAACCTACACCTTAATCTACACCTAAACCTAAACTTAACCTACACCTTAATCTACACCTAAACCTAATCCGAACCTAACCTTAACCTACACCTTAATTTACACCTAAACCTAAACTTAACCTACACCTTAATCTACACCTAAACCTAAACTTAATCTACACCTTAATCTACATCAAACCTAATCCGAACCTAACCTTAACCTACACCTTAATCTACACCTTAATCTACATCAAACCTAATCCGAACCTAACCTTAACCTACACCTTAATCTACACCTAAACCTAATCCGAACCTAACCTTAACCTACACCTTAATTTACACCTAAACCTAAACTTAACCTACACCTTAATCTACACCTAAACCTAAACTTAACCTACACCTTAATCTACACCTTAATCTACATCAAACCTAATCCGAACCTAACCTTAACCTACACCTTAATCTACACCTTAATCTACATCAAACCTAATCCGAACCTAACCTTAACCTACACCTTAATCTACACCTAAACCTAATCCGAACCTAACCTTAACCTACACCTTAATTTACACCTAAACCTAAACTTAACCTACACCTTAATCTACACCTAAACCTAAACTTAACCTACACCTTAATCTACACCTTAATCTACATCAAACCTAATCCGAACCTAACCTTAACCTACACCTTAATCTACACCTAAACCTAATCCGAACCTAACCTTAACCTACACCTTAATCTACACCTAAACCTAAACTTAACCTACACCTTAATCTACATCAAACCTAATCTGAACCTACACCTTAATCTACACCTAAACCTAAACTTAACCTACACCTTAATCTACACCTAAACCTAAATTTAACCTACACCTTAATCTACACCTAAACCTAAATTTAACCTAACCTCAATCTACACCTAAACCTAACCTAAATTTAACCTACACCTTAATCTACACCTAAACCTGAGCTTAACCCAACCTTAATCTACACCCAAACCTAAACTTAACCTAACCTTAATCTACACCTTAATCTACACCTAAATGTAAACTTAACCTAACCTAAATCTACATCTTACTCTACACCTAAAGCTAACCAGAACCCTTATTCTAAACCCTTATTCTAACCTTAACCACACTGAAATGAAGAATCAGCGCCGTTTCTCCAGTAATTTCAATCCATTAAAAGTGCATAAACAGCAGGATTCTCTTCACCACGATCTCCCAGTGTTTTATATGTTTTTATTCATGAACATGTGTGTGTGTGTGTGTGTGTGTGTGTGTGTGTGTGTGTGTTTAAGTGTGTTTTGTTAAACAGCACTACCAGTGGACAGACCAAATAGGTCACACTTTTAAAACTATGGACCTATTTGGTGGTTTCTAGTGAGATCATGTAACGTCACACAAAATGCAAAATAACCCTGTTGTAATTCTGTGACCTCTTTTCAGGGAGTGTTTATTATGTATGACACAGTAATCGGAGATGTATAATATATTGATTTTGCTTTACTACAAATGGATTATAAAGAATTCTGTATTTTTTCCACTGTAGCATCAGCAGAATAAGCCAGTGCTGAGCTTTAAGTGAGGAACATTATTCCACAGAACTACAAAAGCAGGAAGAACTGAAGCTGGAGCAAAAACCTGGTTGTTCACACATAGTTTATTTTTAACATAAACTGACTTTACAATGAAACCTGCCGGGCGACGATGTGCATTTTCTTAATACAAGATTTCATGACCGCGCAGCAATGGAAACACAAAGCTGTAACATGGTGTGAAAGGCAGTATTTTCTTGCACAAACTCTGCAGAGGAAATCAGAGGGGGAACTGAAAGGTGCCATGTAGAAACGCAGCAGGAGTTTCGGTGGCACATCGGGCACTAAAGCCAGCGGCAGAAGCAGGGGAGGGGAGGACAAACAGCGACTTTTCCACACAGAGTTTAGTCAAGAGTTTCATTTTTTAGTAACATTAACGCACACAGGAGCTCAGAGAAAGAGAGAGCAGAGAACCCACTTGGATGGTTGTTGTGTCTTTTTCCTTTTGTTTTTCTGGGCTAGGATAAGGTTGGTGTGTGGTTAGTGGTGGGTGCCAAAGCTAAATCTACAGTGAGGTGAGCCCACATTACATTAAAAGTACTTTATTTGTACTTAAAGTAATTACGCTAAGTGTATTACAGGTGTGTAATCTGTTTCAACCAATGACTGTAGAAAGCATTGACAGCGCTAATTTCTCTCGAAAGGGAAGCAACCACAGGTCTAGTGTCTGGTGTAGCTCCACCCATCCCATGGTCTAATACTGGCCTATTTCAGGCCCCAGAAAGCTCTTAACCCGTTACTCTGTTCTATTAGTAAGAAGGCGGGGCTACACTTTAATTAAGTGACTGACAGACAAGTTTGGATGGGAGAAGAGGGCGGGTATAACAAATAAGTAGGTGAGTCTGGCCCCGCCTCTGGTCTCTACTGCACAGCCTCTGCAGACAACATGGTGAACGATGCTGGCTTCATTTCTACAGAACGGAAGGATACGGGACCACGGCGTCCATGTTTTCTACAGTCATAGATTTCAAGCTTCTCCTAACAAGCTAAGGCCCTGTTTGCACCTGGTATTAACATCTGTCTTGGGTGATTTGATCACATGTGGACAGTAAGACAAAAAACGTCCACCACTGGAACAGTTCCAGGGGCCTCAAACATGCGTCTCCAGCGTCTACATGTGAAACATGTGGTCAGATTTTGCTTGAAAGAGGGTCTCTCACTAGGCTACATTTGCTGTCACTGCTAATGGACGGCTAATACAACCTTCTAACAAAGAAAGAGGAGAAGACACAGAGAAAGAAAGTCCTAAGCAGCGGCTCTCTTCTCTGCTGTGGTGACACAGATGATTAGGTGGTCATTTTTCTTGCTTTGGGGATGCTTTGAGATGTTAGCATTCACGCTACAACTGTGCTTATATGCATCCTGGACCACCTCCAAAGATGGTTTGAACTTTGAGGTGGTTTTGAGGTGGTTAATGCTGCCCACTTAAGATCAGATCACCCAAGTGCTACCGTATGTTAATGCCAAATTCTGTTAGTAGTGATGATATTTTATCTTGTGCATGGTCAGACAGGCCTTGACTTCTGAGGGCACTCAGATTGGCTTGGATCTTGGACCTTCAAAGGGACAGCCTAGCACTAGTCGTAATGCAGGAGGTGGCATTTGTCACTTCACCCTCTGCACTGCTAAAGGCCTAACCATTTAGATACACTCTTAAAAGAAGGTGGGTGCCACACTTTTGGTTCCAGAAACTATGTTTGTAATAGAGTGTAAAGAACCTTTTAAAGGTCTAAAGAAAGGTCATTTACTTGATATAAAGGTTCTTTACCAACATAAAGCTTCTTTAGGCTCTTACATACACAGTCCTTTATGAAACCAAAAGTGGTTCTTCTTTGGCATCGCTCAAAGAACCCTTCCTACCACCTTTATTTTTAAG
Organism: Salminus brasiliensis; assembly: GCF_030463535.1. Classification (NCBI taxonomy): domain Eukaryota; kingdom Metazoa; phylum Chordata; class Actinopteri; order Characiformes; family Bryconidae; genus Salminus; species Salminus brasiliensis. The sequence continues at coordinate 5,153,717 of NC_132883.1, forward strand.
AGTGTGTTTGGTTATATGATTCACTTATTCATATTTATTTCATTAAGCTGACAGTATTCTTTGTGATTCTTTGCTCGCCTCAGTGTGTGATACCGCAGATGTACGTTAGCATCCATACCAGCTGCAGCACCAATGAAACACAGTGTCTTTAAGCTAAAGCCGACCAGACTAGACATCTTATGAACCGTGGTGTTTTGTGTTTCTGTATGTATGTGCCAAATAAATTCACCAATAAAAAGAGATTTTCCTGAACTACTAAGCATGGGCTAAGTTCATCCAAAAAGGCTACTCACAGACCCTGTTTACACCTGGTCACTTCATGCATCTTGAGGATTAGGGTGATATCTGTATCAGGCCGAGCCTCATAAAAGTGCAAGTGTAAACCCACCCAAGACTCATTTAACCCAGATACAAATCCCATCATTCAAACCACTTCAGGAAGAGTAAACACAATCCATCCCTCCAAGATCGTCAATAGGACTGCCTAGTGCCAGTCCTAATGCAAGAGGCAGGATAAGTCTGAGTATGGCAGGACAAAACTTCACCTTCTGCACTGCTAAAGGCCTAAACCTTTAGAAACACTCTTAAAAAGGTGGGTGTTACATGTCATACAAATCCCATCACTCAAACCAGTTCAGGAGGAGGTCTGAGATGCATTTGAGTCACATGTTATAGCAGGGTAGATGCAACCATCTCTCCAAGATGCATTCAACAACCAAAACCCCCACCAGCACAACCTAAACACCAGTAATAATTGCAGTGCAATCAGCAGATTTGCATATTTCGGCCTGACTTACCGAAGACGAGTGAGTGTGAGTGTAAATGCATGAGGCTAAAATCTGATCAGGATACAATCCAGATACTAGTCACATGAAGTGAGCAGGTGTACACAGGGTCAATGCTTTAAAATGCATTGATGAATATAAAAGCTGAATTTGGATGTTTTTGAGCATAGTTGATACGTTAGCTAGATCATTTGAGCAAAAGGTTTGAACAGGCCCTTAGGTGTTCCTTATCAGTGCTTAGACTGGACAATCTTGACACATGGGTGAAGTTATCTAGCTAACCCATTAAGACCCATATTTACTGCAGTGAAAGACCAGGAGGACTCACAGGCCTCTGAGAGAACTGTGTCTCCACACCAGCAGGCAGCAGCAGTAACGCTTGGTGGATTAATGTGTGTTGCGGCCTGACGGCACCAGACCTTTGTGTGCTAGAGAGAGAAATCGATAGAAGACTGTAAGCTCTGCCTGTCTGGGAACAAACTCTGCATCTCAGAGCCTTGTGTGGTGGAAAGGGTTACACGGTGGACGCAGAAGCAATGCAAAACACACACAAAACACCCATGCACATTCGCAACGTGGAGGAGATGATCCCTATTCCTAAACCTACTTTGGTTTTTCACTTTGGCCGAATCTTTGGGTTGTAAGGATTGAAGATGGGACCTGGTTTGATGGTTATCTTCAATATAATTCACGTCTAGCTGTGGGATACGAAGTACTGCATCGTTTAGAACTGATGAAAGCCTTGATGTCCTATAGGTGATCTCATTGTAGCTGTAGCTGGATTTTCAAATGGCCTGGTGCTTTATTATTTTCATATTATTGAGACGTTTGTTCTAAAGCTCTATTCAGACTGGATTTGTTTGAAGAAGATTGAAGGGGGTCTGAAATTAAAAGTTTTACACGTCGCCTCAGTGGCTGAACTCATTACCTCTGAGAACTAAAGGTTTAAGATATTTACTGTGGCTTCTATTAGAATCAGCCCTCTCTTTTTCTAATGTACTGTAAGGTTCCTTCACCTCCTGCTAATGCTCTCCCAGTGTAGAGAGGATGGACGCCAAATTCTACCACCCAGACCAAGTAAATGGGGGAGAAGATTCTTTGTTTCTTGTTTTTAAAGCAACAATATGTGATACTTTACCTTAAAATAGCAGCTTTAAAATCATGTTGATGATACACTGACCTGTAATAACACGAACAGCATCTTTACAGTGGCTTCTCCAGTCTCAGCACGCCGGAAACTGCACTATGTAACTTTGGTCAGGTGGGCTTTAGCACTGGTAGGTTTTGGGGGAAGGAGCTAGGTTCTGGTAGCAAATTTCCCCTGGAATCTTCTAAAACTACTGCTTGGTATAGGATTGGTATAAAAGCACTGAGCTAATCAGTCAGAACCTCCCCACAAACAAATCCAGCTTGATTAGGGCTTTAATCAGGAATAAAAGAGATATTTGCACTTGAGGGAACTGAATAATCTTGTTAGCCATATCTGAGCTACCATTCATGACAGGTTCACAGGTACTGTGATGCATCAGTGCAGCTGCTGCAAACTTCTATACGAATCTCATTCTGCTCATATGCAGAGGCATGAAGCGTAGATAAGTAAATGTGTTTATGACTGATTATACTGTTGGAGCAGATACACTGGCTTGCTGGACAAAAGCGGTTGACAGGGAGTCGTCATGTCAGCACGAAATTCTGCAATCTGTTGTAATCAGATGATTTTCTCTGCCTCTCTCTCTCTCTCTCCCTCTCTCTCTCCCCCTCTCTCTATGCTGGTAGGTACTGCAGGATGTGCTGAGCGATGAGGTCGGGGTCATAGGTCACCGCCCGGCGCTTGCGGCTCTGTTTCGGAGGAGGGGGCAGGTCTGTGTCGATGCGCTTCATCCTCTGTAGGCCAGCGTGGGGCGCTCTGTTGCTCTGACCAGCAAAACCGTCATCATCATTTTCATCACCCAGCCTCTTCACCCGCAGCAGGGAGGCCTCAGAGTTGGGGGAGGGCATGGGGACGGAGTCCAGAGAGCGCCTGGATCGTCTCAGAGGGGTAGCTCCGCCCCGCACGCTGCTGGCCACGGCGCTCACGTCCCGTTTGGCTCGCCGGTTGGAGGGGCTCGCCTGGTTCCCCGGTGCAAGGCTGGAAAGGATTTTCTCAACCATGTACCTGAGTGAAGCAGCAGGAACACAGGTCAGGACATTCATCTACCTGATTACGTATTTGATAAGATCAGCTAAAACATGTTTGGTGTCTTTAGTCTGGCACTGGAGCTGTGAGGCTAATGTATACCATCGGTCAAAAGTTTTAGAACACCCCTAATGTTTTCAGTAGTGTTCAGGTAGTGCTGCATGGCCCAAAAAGCCTGATTTTCATATTTCCTATTGTCATCATAGCAAGGACTTTCTTACTGCCTTTTCACTTGTCCAAGGCTTCTCTTTACAGTTGAAATTGAGACTTAGTCCAGTGTTAAGCTGAGCTATGAGGTGTTGTTATAGGAGCTGCCTATCACACACTCTCAGAAACTCGTCTTCTGATGCTGTTTAAATGGGCCACAGCTCATCCTGTACCAGACATCCTCAGTTTTCAGTTTTTTGATGGTGTAGGAAACTGTCCTCGCCACACTCTGGATTTATCTGGAATTACTCTAAAGGAAAGAGCTCCACTGTTAAGAGTTAGAAAGCTTTACCTGCTCTACCCCACATCACCTCCATATAAATGGCCAGGCTGAACTGCAGTAGGCTGAACAGGTCATCATATTGTCATTGTCATGAAAAAGCTGTATCTACATTTTTGCTGTTTTTGGTTTTGACATGTAAATCTGGCAGTTGTTGTTTACAAAGCCGCCAAATTTCATGTTGAATGGATAGAATAGAATAGAGAAGATCCAAAATGACTTGGAAGTGTAGAGAGTTTCCGAGCTTTTTCATGGTGTAGGAAACTGTCCTCACCACACTCTGGATTTATCTGGAATTTCTCTAAAGGAAAGAGCTCCACTGCCAAGAATTGTTAGAATGCTCTGTCTGTGTTTCTTTAAGTTTAGAGTGTTATTGATGTAATGGCAATAACCCAGTCTCCAACAACTTGCTTTTTTACAATTTACCTTTATTTTTTTAGTTTTTAGTTCATTTAAAGTTAAACCGCTTACTTCTGACCCATTTGAGGTCACTGGACTTTGTCCAATTTTAGGTAATTCCCTGGACTTCAATAAAAGCTGGACAATTAGTGGTGTTCTAAAACATTTGACTGGTAGAAGCCTATATTCACCTGTTACCATCATAAAACATGTGTAAATCATCACAAACTGCCCTTAAACTGCATTAAATATAAGGCATGCTTTATTGTTCCACTTATAAGGACAATTGGTCATTTTGCTGCCTACCCATGCCCAGAATAGGAGCAGCACAGTCTAGGGAAGAGGAGGTTGGGTGCCTTGCCCAAGGACACAACCAAGATAACCTAATGAACCATGGGGTTTGATCCCACAACTTTCTGGTTGCTCTTTGTGCTCGTTCACCACTAGGCTACTAGCTTACCATATTAAATCTTGTCTATGTGGTTTCTGGCACTGTCTAGTCTACTGATATCCATAAACATGACAGTTAGGTTTCATAAAATCTCACCGGAGCATCTCCTGGTCTCTCTCCTGCTCTCTCTCGGGCAGGCGGTTGGAGGTGGGATTAAGCCCAGCTTGCAGCAATCTCTCCTGCCTGTAGCGGTTTAGCAGAGCCTCAGCCAACTGGGGATCCAGCAGGGCCCGAGGCTTTGCCATGCTGACCGTCTGCTCCGTCTCGTCGTAGTCTGGAGGGTACGGTCCCTGGAAGTCTCCTTCATCTTCCTCCTCCTCTTCCTCCTGCTTCCCTTGGCCGTTGTTCTCCGCCTCGCTCAGGAGACGCAGCAAACCTGACAGGTACGCCGCCTCCTGCTCCCGTCGCTGGTCATTCTCCATCAGCCGCTGGAGGGCCTGGCCCAGCCCCTGTGCTCTCACTGCATCTGGCTGGTAATACAGCTCGTTACCCCGTCCCTTGAAGTCAGCAGGGGGATAGGACATCATCTGGGCCTCGTAAGGCAGCGAGTCGCGCAGGTCGCGACGGAGGCGCACGGCTCCGCCTCCATGCATGGCAGAGAGAGGCTGGCAGAGACAGAGAAACAGAGAACTGTCATTTTAAAGAGCCCATCCTATATTTTCCTTCAGACGACTATGTTACTATGTTTTTAAGACTGATATGTTAATGAGCTCTGTTCTAATTGGCTAATCTGTGTTGTGCCTCATTTGAGAAGCTGTTTGAGCTGAAATGTACAGAATTAACTCTTTAATTCGGGCTGAATCGCTCAGAAATTATACAAATTAAATATTGTCCGTTCCTTTTGGATGCGTAGATCTATTGGAAGACAGCATTTAATAGTTTCCCCACATCTCCCACACAGACTGTGTGCAGTAATTACACCCGACTTCACCTCAATATGAATGGCCAGGCTGAACTGCAGTAGACTGAACAGGTTGTCATATTGTCGTTGTCATGAAAAAGCTGTATCTGCATTTTTGACATGTAAATCTGGCAGTTGTTATTTACAAAGCCACCAAATTTCATGATAAATGGAAAGAATAGAATAGAGATGCTCCAAAATGACTTGGAATTTTAAAAAATGACATTGTCTTTCATTGAAAGTTAAGACTACTGTAAAGCTGACGCTTTAAAGATGACAGTGATGATCTGTAACTCTCAATGAATTCAGAATGGGTTGCTTTCTACACTTGCCTTTCCATATATCAATTGTAATAACTAAAGAGTGGCCAGTTAGCTGTTTAGCATACTTCTCTCACTTCTTTCCACAGCAGAGATGACCATACACAGGTGCTGTGTGCCCAGTTATTGTCTATTTCTGCATATTTATTACATTTAAATGTTTTCATCAAAAAATCATTCAACTGATTTTAATATAAGATAAAGACAACACATGTAACACAAATAGCAGCATTTTAAAGATCATACATTCATACATTTCTGTTCAAAACCTAGATCACCTAAGATAACTGGTTGGGCCACTTTTGGCAGCAACAACTGCAATCAGACGTTTGCCATTTTCATTACTGTGAAGGAATTTTGCCAAATCTTCTTTTCAAAATTGTTTTCATTCGGCTGTGTTTGATGATGTTAAAGCTTGAATATGATTCTTAATGGGATTAAAGGCAGGACTTTGATTTGGCCAATCCAAAACCTTAATTTTGTTTCTTGTGGGCCATTCAGAGGAGGACTTGCTTTGTGTACTTTGGACCATTGTCCTGCTGTGTGACCCAACTGCGCTTGAATTTAAAAAAAAATAAATTATAACCTAACTATTGATTGAATTTGGTTAACTGGTTGGTTTATCAAGGGGCAATTTACTTTTCTACATAGGAGATACATAGAACGATTTAGAATAAATCTTTATCTTCAATAAATATAATATTTGTTTAAAAGCTTTATTTTGGATCCAGTGAGCGCTGGATCAAATCTCAGATTATGCCGTCTGCCATCAGCAGCCGGAGCCCGAGAGAGCACAATTGGCCTTGCTCTCTCAGTGTTCTGGGTAAATGGCTTATGCTCTCTCCCCAGATCACTTCATGTCATGCATCATTTGCTAGCCATTGCATCAGAGCTGTAAAAAGAGCTCTAAAAAAGAGGCAGTGGCTGGTTGCACATGTGTCACAGGAGGCATGTCCTCATAATCTCAGTGTTGGGAGCATCACACATGATAGGGGAGAGCACTAACGAGTGGGTTAGGTAATTGACTGTCTAAAATTAGGGAGAGAAATTGGGTAAAATATATATTTTTTTAATGAAAAAAGCTGCATTTTATGTTTACTAATATTCAAATGCAGTTGTTTTAGTGCTGTGAATAAGTATTTGCCCCTTCCCAGAGTCTTTTTGGAATATGTGACAAGGTAAAGGATGCACAGATTTAAGAAATTAAAAAGGGGCAATTACTTCTTCACAGCACTTTAGCTACTTTCTCCAGTATTTTAAAGAAAATTGTACTGGACAGCACAATCTCCCACCCTGTTCTTGCCTCCATCGAGAGCAGATTAGCCTGAAACACAGGCTGTGATTTGGCCTAATGCACTTGCAGGCCTGTTATACCAGTTGGGAATGAAGGCCTACAAAGTCAGACATTGTGCCTTATCTTTCCCTTCACCCACACACCGAGCGCCATCTGTCTTTGATGCATCCCTGACTCTTTGTCCACTCTGTAAAAAGGAAGATGAAATGCTTATTCTTTCCAGGTGCAGGATGCTGCGCGAGATGAAAGGAACGCAGAAGCCATTCACACTGGGTGAGCAGGTTTTTACACACCATAATGGCCCGATGAGAAGAAGCTGTTTATCTGTACACGACTGATGGGTTTCAAAGGGAAGGTTCGTTAAATCATTGTGGCGACCTGATTCTAAGCAGGTGAAGCATTAAACAGTCGTGTATTTCATGCCTCTAGTCATGTAATATAATTGGAATATGATTGTTGCAACAGCGTTTTTCTCAGTGTAGCTTCAGAGCCATACAGGAGCAGAACGAGACCAAAGCAGCATCTGATTTAAAGTCAGCCTGTGCATTTTTACATGCTGATGATCTACTTTTTTAGTGTGTCATTAGGGCAGAACAGGTGCTGAAAATATCCTTAGTGCAGAGCTTCACATGTAAGAAGACCCTGTAAGAAAACACATTCCTTTTGGTAACCTTAAATAAATCTAGGTAAGTGTAGGGAAACTACACTATATGGACAAAAGTATTGGGACACCTGCTCATTCATTGTTTCTTATGAAATCGATATCGATATTAAAATAAACCCCAGTTAATTCTGCTTTTGTTGGAGTAACTGTCTCTACTGTACAGGGAAGAAGGTTTTCTACTACATTTTGGAGGAGCATTGCTGCAAGGATTTGATGCAGAGCGCTAGTGAGGTCAGGATGTTGGATGATCACCACCCCACCTCATCATCTCCAACTCCCCAACTCATCCCAGAAGTACTGGATGGAGCACCACCATCATCATCATTCCAGAGAACCAAGTTCTTCCACTGCTCCACAGCTCAATGCTGGGGGGCTTTATACCCCTCTGACCCACTCCTGGCATGGGCTGAGAATACATGGCCTGCAGCTTCATAATGGAACAAAACATAACATCTAAGTGGGTTGAAGCATTAAACAAATTCAACCAATCAACCGCTTAGCCAACTAATAGCATATGGAGGCAAATTAGGGTCTTCAATGGTGACGAATAAAAAAAATGAGGTGTCATATATATATATATCTGTCAATATATATATATATTTATTATTATGAGGGAGGTGTTCATGTGCAAACTTCCAAGTTGGGAACTCTGAGTGGTACCATAATGAATCAAACCATCAACTTCAAGGTCAAGGTCTGTTGTAATGCAGCACCTGGTCTGAACCAGCAGCACGCTGGGTAATGGAATATTAGCTGGGCACCAAGCCACACAGCACACTCACTGTATTGTGTCTAAAAAGTTCTTTGTGTAAGAGATGTCTGGTGGATGAATACTGTATTGTAGTAGATCAGCCATAACAATAAAACCACTGACAGGTAGAGTGGTTACACCTTTCAAGGGGTGGGATCTACATATTAGGCAGCAAGTGAACAGTCAGTTCTTGAAGGTGATGTGTTGGAAGCAGGGTAAATGGGCAAGTGTAAGAATCTGAACGACTGGGTCAGAATATCAGGCAGGTCTTGTGGGGCGTTCTAGGTATGCAGTGGTCAGTACCTACCAAAAAGTGCTCCAAGAAAGGACAAGCGACATGGGCGACTACGGCTCACTGATACGATCCATAAAGGCCCCAATTCACAACTAACAGGACTTAAAGCATCTGCTGCTAGGTCTTCGTGGTAGATACCACATCAGGACACCTTCAGAGGTCTTGTGGAGTTCATTACTAGATGGCTCAGAGCTGTTTTGGCAGCACAAGGGGGACCTACACGATATTCGGCAGGTGGTTTTAATGTTATGGCTGATCTTGTGTTGTATTGTAGAGCATACAGAACATTGTCTGAAAAAGAGTGACACACAAGAGTGCACTGTGTATAGGAGAGCAGAAAGGGCAGACCTACAGAGACATTGAAGTGTAAATGAGACAAATAACGGGTGAATGAGAGTGTAAAAAAGAGGTAGAGTAAAATTAGACTGGCTCAGCTGTCTAAGGTACCATCACTATGGCCCGGGTGTCCTGAAGGTGTCCTGCTGTCGTTTTTGGCACGAAGACCTAGCAGCAGATGCTCTAAGTCCTGTTAGTTGGTAATTGAGGCCTTTATGGATCGTATCAGTGAGCCTCAGTCGCCCATGTTCCTGTCGCTTGTTCTTGGAGCACTTTTTGGTAGGTACTGACCACTGCATACCTAGAGTTAGAATCCCAAGCCATGCAGCTTTGCCATCAGTGGCCGGAGTCATAGGGGGCACAATTGGCCATGCTCTCTCCAGTTGTGTAAACAGTGCTCTCTATTCTCATCACTCTTAAGTGATGCTGGCCGGCACAGGCGTCTGTTAGCTTAACCTTTCTAGTGTCAGGAGCATTGCTAGTGCTAGGGGGAGCTAAGGACAGGTGGGTTAATTGGCAGCACCAAAATTAAAAGAAAAATGTGTCAAAATCAAGAAAAAGAGGGAGAGTATGAAAGAGAGAGAGAAAGACTGTGAGAGAAGAACTGAGACAGTGATAAACACATCAAGAAAGAGTGAACGAGAGTGTAAAATAGAGGAGGCAGTGAGAGAGAAGGAAAGAGAGAGAGAGAGAGAGAGAGTTAGAGCCTCTTTAAACTGAACTCATTCGATTCTGCAGTGTCAGCAGATTGTGACAGCCCCCCATACGCCCACCCTGCACCTCTGCATATATATCCATCCCACAGCAGGCTTCAGGGAACCCAATCCAATATTGCAGCTTAAGCCCAAAAATGATTACACTTCCAGGCCCTGTGTCGTACATTAGGCTTCAGAGCCAGCGTGGCTAAGCTGTCCCATTTGTTTCATTTTTCACTCAACAGACACGGCAGAGGAGGGGGGATTGTTCGAGTCTGGGGAGGTCATGTGACGAACATAACGCTGAGACAGCCATAAAGTTCCTCTTACCTCCAGCTAGCAGGCATCACGCCCTGTTTACTGCTGCGTTCAAAACAATCGCCATCTGTCAGCTAATGAGTCAGCCTGGGCTCAGTTCTCTGCTTTCACTGAAAAACTGCAGAGTCTAGAAGACACTGCAGAGGAGGCCCGAGCAGGACCTGACATATTTGTTGTTTTAAAAAATGATTTAAAACATATTACTGCATGATTTAAATATGTAAACACAGATGAACTGCACCAGCTGATTGTGAATTACAGCTAGAAGTACAACAGAATTTACCCCCCATATTTAACCCATCCCTGGCAGTAAACACACTCCTACAGATATGGGCAGTGAGCACAGATCCAAACCTTCGGGTAGGCACCTCATCCCCCTGAAAAACATTTAGGGGTTAAGTGCCTTGATCAAGGGCATCTTAGCTATGAATGCTGGCATTTGAACTTGAAAAGCAGGCAGTTAGACAGTCACTCCACTCTAGAGCTGTGAAGCCATGACTGAGAAAGAAGGGAAGAGGTAACTTTTTTTACTCAGAACTGTGTTTTTATGTAGTGTGAGTTCACAGCTCTAGGCTGGCCCTACGGTCTAACTGCTGCACGTCATGTGTAAGGAGTTCATAAGTTCAAATTCCCATCAAGGCCTCAGCACTCCATTGTCAAAAGCCTCGCAGTCTGGAGACATCTTGTGATAGGGGAAAGCTCTAAACTGCAGATGGGAATAAATAGTAAACAGATTTAGGGGTAAATATCGTACTAAATATCATAAATATCAAAACTAAATATAAAATATCGTACACAGTATTTAATCAAAGAAGGAACAAAAGCTATGGAGGACATTTTTCCACCTTCTAAAAACAGTGAAAGACACCAGACTGTGACTCACTCCTGTCCTATTATGGGACACACTTCACTCAGAGTGGCCAAGTTTGATAGTCAAAGGACAGATATGCAAGTATGAAAGCCCTCTGGTAGGCTAATTATGTGGTCCGGCTGTAAGGAAATTGGCTAATGCCCAGCACAGTCATTAATAATCATTGTTTTCGTAGTCACACAGTCACATGGTGTGCTTTTCTCTCACCTAAAGGCCTATAATTAGAGGCCTAGTGGAATACCTGTACTGTTTGTGTATATGTATAATTGACTTTATATAATGGACTGTAATGTGCAGCTCAGCTGCAGCTCATTTACTAATGTTTTTTGAGTCTCAGATCAATATGTATTCTTGACTAAACAGATATACAGAAGAAAATAATGTGAGTTAGGAGAACTTTGGACTAAACTCTGTAATCACATCCTCTGTAACTTCACCCACTGAATGGCAAAAAGACAGATTGAGTGTCAGCATTAGCATTCAGTGTGAATGCCACTAAAACACCAATATGAGAACGAGCCGTGGTTTCAATAACTGTACAAACAGATTCAGCAGGAACTCTGAGCTCTCCTTTTACAGACTGCTGAAAGCTAAAGTGAAGAGAAGCTAATGGATTCCTGCAATTAACAGATATGACTGAAATGCAGGCTCTGAAACGTGTTGGAGCTCACTGAGTGGTGAAGTCCAGCTCTGAAAACAGGTGGGGACAAACCAAGCCCACTATAGTTGCAAATTTAGCAACATGCTAAGTTCAAGTAAGAGAGAAAGCTAGTAAACCTGGATGAGCCAGTCTACTGAAAACAGTGGAAAACACTCCTTACACCATTCACTCAGCTCTGTGCTCTCAGATATGAGGCTTTATCCTCTAAACGGGTGTGAGTTGAGCCTCAGTTAGCTGGACGTAGTTTCCTGACTACACATCACTGCCCATGGGCTATACGGTTCTTTGGTAATGTGGATGGTTCGCTGTTTCATTCCCATTCATTCCTGTTTGGCCATTTTTCTGATAAACGCTGCACAATGGAATGTGCCATCAGTGCAAACCCTCTATTGCACGAACAAACCCTTATGGGCATCCAATTATAAGACAAACATGGGACCTATGGATAAAACTTTCTGGTTCCCAGGTGGGCTACCCATACAGGCCCCACATGGGCATTAAATCTGGGCAATCGGCAACAGAATACACTCAGTTATTATATTGATTCAACTAAAAGGAATATCCAGGTTTATGTACAGCAGATTTACTTTATTTGAGTTCAGACAACATGTGGGTTTACAGTGCTGGTTGTAGACGAGCTATTTGCTCTCTGCACTTAAGGGTAGTTCAGTTCTAAAGAGGATTTTCAAAACAAAATCTCTACTAAATGTAGTTTAATCCATTTCTAAGCCTAAACTGCCTCACTGATTCATTCATGGGTGCAGTATACAGTTTCTCTCTAACCTTAAATACAGTTCAGTTGTCCCTGATGACGGCCTTTTACCATTCTTTCTTTATACTTTCTGCAACTGACAGAGGCCTTTTACTTAGTACACATGCTTTAGAAACCCACATCATTTAACTGTGCTTTGTATTATCAACACTGGCAGAGTTCTAGCTGAAACTTTGATGGGTTTCCATGGGAATGGCACGTGTAATGAAAGCTTGCGTGGGGGTTGAGGGTTTGTAAGGGCTAATGGAGTGATGAGGCGATGAATAATAGATACATAATACTGCCTGTGACGTATAAAGGTGAAGAGAGGGGGGCAGAGAGGATGACTCAGAAAACTGGTGACTCACTCTGGCGCATTATGACGTCCGTGCCTCATGAGACGTACATATGTGTGTGTATGGGACGCTGCGTATATGTGTGTGTGTGCCTGTGTGTGTGGGTAGGTTGAGCTCAATCTGTCCATCTGTTCATGTTATGGATCCAACTACTGATTTCCTGCCGTTCTTTCCTCTCCAACTGTTCCACGCTTCCAAAATGTTCCAAGCACCGGCTGTTTATTCAAACTTCAGACCTGTTTCCTTCCATAAACATCTTATTTCTATAAGTTCTGTAAACATCTTCCCCATGTTTTTGTCCACCCATGAGCATCTATTCCATGTTTGTTTCTCTCTATAAACATCTGTCTCATGTTTGTTTCACTCTATAAACATCTGCATCATGTTTGTTTCTCTCTATAAACATCTGCATCATGTTTGTTTCTCTCTATAAACATCTGTCTCATGTTTGTTTCTCTCTATAAACATCTGCATCATGTTTGTTTCTCTCTATAAACATTTGTCTCATGTTTGTTTCTCTCTATAAACATCTGCATCATGTTTGTTTCTCTCTATAAACATCTATTCCATGTTTGTTTATCTCTATAAACATCTGCATCATGTTTGTTTCTCTCAATAAACATTTGTCTCATGTTTGTTTCTCTCTATAAACATCTGTCTCATGTTTGTTTCTCTCTATAATCTGCATCATGTTTGTTTCTCTCTATAAACATCTGTCTCATGTTTGTTTCTCTCTATAATCTGCATCATGTTTGTTTCTCTCTATAAACATCTGTCTCATGTTTGTTTCTCTCTATAAACATTTGTCTCATGTTTGTTTCTCTCTATAAACATCTATTCCATGTTTGTTTCTCTCTATAAACATCTGTCTCATGTTTGTTTCACTCTATAAACATCTGCATCATGTTTGTTTCACTCTATAAACATCTGTCTCATGTTTGTTTCTCTCTATAAACATTTGTCTCATGTTTGTTTCTCTCTATAATCTGCATCATGTTTGTTTCTCTCTATAAACATCTGTCTCATGTTTGTTTCTCTCTATAATCTGCATCATGTTTGTTTCTCTCTATAAACATCTGTCTCATGTTTGTTTCTCTCTATAAACATTTGTCTCATGTTTGTTTCTCTCTGTAAACATCTATTCCATGTTTGTTTATCTCTATAAACATATGTCTCATGTTTGTTTCACTCTATAAACATCTGCATCATGTTTGTTTCACTCTATAAACATCTGCATCATGTTTGTTTCTCTCTATAAACATTTGTCTCATGTTTGTTTCACTCTATAGACATCTGCATCATGTTTGTTTCTCTCTATAAACATCTGCATCATGTTTGTTTCTCTCTATAAACATCTGCATCATGTTTGTTTCTGTCTATAAACATCTGTATCATGTTTGTTTCTCTCTATAAACATCTGCATCATGTTTGTTTCTCTCTATAAACATTTGTCTCATGTTTGTTTCTCTCTATAAACATCTGCATCATGTTTGTTTCTCTCTATAAACATCTGTATCATGTTTGTTTCTCTTTATAAACATCTGTCTCATGTTTGTTTCTCTCTATAAACATTTGCATCATGTTTGTTTCTCTCTATAAACATCTATTCCATGTTTGTTTCTCTCTATAAACATCTGCCTCATGTTCGATTCACTCCATAAACATTTGTGCCATGTTTGTTTTCATATATAAACATCTACCCTATGTATGACTATCTCCATAAACATCCACTTCATGTATGTTTCTCTCTATAGACATCTGCCTCATGTTTGACTCTCTCAATGGGGAAGTTCCCCATGGTCCACTCTCTCCATAAACATCTGCCCCATGTCTTCTCATTACCATCTGCTTAGTGTTTGACTCTCTCCATAAACATCTGCCTAATGTTCATTCCCATGTTCATTTCCCCCCTTAAACATCTTCTCCATGTTTCTTTCCATTAGCATCTGCCCAGTGTTTCAATTAGCTCCATATATACCTCCCACATGTTTGATTCTACATTACTTACAATTCCATCTATAAACATCTGCCCCATGTTCAATTCTCTTCATAAATATCTGCCCATTGTTTGTTCCTCCTCATAAACATTCATCCCATGTTCATTTTCGCCCATAAACATTTGCTCCATATTTCTTTCCATTAGCATTGGCATATCTCCTACTAGTTCGATTCTCTCTATAAACATCTACCTTAGGTTTGACATTCTCTATAAACATTTATCCCATGTTAAATTCTCTTGTAAACATCTGCCCCATGTCCATTCTCTTGATAAACATCTACCCCATGTTTGATTCTCTCTATAAACATCTGCTTCATGTTCAATTTTCTCCATAAACGTCTACCACATGTATGATTCTCCCTTTAACCATCTATTCATGTTCATTTTTCATGTTCATATTCAACATCTGCTTAATGCTAAGTCTCCTCCATAAACATCTGCCCCATGTTTATTTTATTTTTTTCATTCATAAACATCTACTCCATGATTATTTCCATAAACATATTTCCTATGTTTCTGTCCATAAACATCTGCTTTGTTTAGCATTTTAACATCAGAATTATTCACTACAACAGATGCAAAGACATAGTGCGCCAGAAAAGAGAAGAGCAAGCCTTCAAAAAGGAAAAGGCTGCCAGCAGGAGGTCAGGGATACAGTCTTGATTCATGTTCTCTGTACTGCTTGACAGCATCATCCATAAATCTACTCATCTGTGATTAATATTGACATTAAGAGAGAGCGCCTGCTGTTAAAGATGTAACGGTTAAATTCCAGCTGAACAGCAACAAAAAAAGGAGAAGAAAATGACGATAATACGGATGGAGGATTAATAAGCTAATGAATGATTAATAGTTCACTGCTGAAGACAGCTGTGAAATGAAATCTCACTGCGCTTGTGTGTGTATGTGTGTGTGTGTACGCACTGTTTCCAAGAGGAAAATGAATGTGCTCGTGCACACTGAAAGCAGTTGCCATGACAGCAACCTCCTCCTCTCTCTGTGTGTTTTCAGCTAATTAGATTGTGCAGCCACTCCTATTGATTCTGTTCACTCCAGCGTTCAGGAACATAGTTTAGTGTTTTAGACACATTAAAAAAATAACTGTTCCATGATCATTGCTCTCCAAAATCATTGATCGGACCATGTTTGGTCTGTGTCCGTGTCTGGCTTCAGCTAGCTCCACTGTTTTTTCTCCTTTCAAAACGACCCAGGACTGTTTCAGCTGAAAAACATCTGCCCAATGTTCAGTTTTCTCCATATTTTTCTGCCATCATGTTTGGTGCCATCCATAAACATCAGCTTCACATTCCTCTCCGTTACCATCTACTTGATTTTTCTCTCTATAAACATTTGTCTGATTTTTTTCCAGCCCAAAACATCTGCTCCATGTTTGTTTCTTGCCTTAAACATTTGTCCCCATGTTCAGTGTTCCCTATTAACACTTATCTCATGTTCATTTTCTTTATATTAACATCTGCCATGTGTTAAGTTCTAACCGTAAACATCTGCCCCATGTTAAGCTCTATGCATAAACATCTGCCCCATGTTACGTTTTATTCATAGACGTCTGCCTCATAGACATCTGCTCATGATTGTTTCTTGCCTTAAACATCTGTCCCATGTTTCTCTTTCTCCATAAACATCTGTCCTACATTCAATTTTCTCCATAAACTTATTCCCTATGTTCCTTTCTCTAAATAATCATCTACCCCATGTTCGTTTCTCTTCCTATCTCAACATGTTCGATTCTCTCTACAAACATCAGCCCGATGTTCGCTTCTTTCCATAAACCTCTGCCCCATGTTCATTTCCATCTATAAACATCTGCCCTATGTTTATTTCTCTACAAAATATCTGCCCCTTGTTCATTCCCATTCATTAATCTCCCTCATGTTCAATTATATCCATAAACATCTACCGAATGTTCAGTTCTCTTCAAAAACAACTGACTCATGCTTCCTTTAAGTCGTGTCTATGGTCAATAGTGATCCCGAAGTCCAGTGCAGACTGTTCTCGTATCTCTCTCCCTCTGTGTGCTGTCCATGGTGCTGAATCCAGCCATTCAAACGTTCACTTGCTCAGATTCAGAGGTGGACAGCTGTGCGGCATAAATAAAAAATACACAGTATTGAGATGTCCCCCCCCCCTTTTCTGTTCAGTAGACTCTCAGTACTAGGAAAAGTAGTGAGTGCACATGCTAATTTGAGCAATAATGTAAACAAACATTCGGGTCAGCCACATAACTCAGAGTCCAGTTGATTATAATGGCCTATCTGACCTCTCAGGCCCATCATAATGATTGCTGAAAGGATAGCGTATTTAACCTCACTGAACCTCAACGCAACACAAACACATGACCAAACTGTTAAGAATGTGCTATTATTATTATTATTATTATTATTGCAAAAAGAATAACAAACCTGTACAGTCTTAGTTGTGGGTCTTACCAGCCTGTTTTTACCCCAGTATAGATACATTAATAATCCTACAGTCAAGTCTAAAGCTTTGTTTATCACAGATCATCACAGACGCAGCGAAAGATGCGGAACACGATGAGACTGCATTTATCACCCACTGTGCACTGAGACGGCTCCCTGCAATCTAACGTCTAAAAATAACAGTGAGAGCCAGAACAAACACTATAAATCATTAATCAAGTTCGATTCAGTGAAATAGACGACACTAGAGCCAACAGGACTGCATTTCAGTTTCGACTAATATTGACCCTCAGTATTACCAGATTGTCAAACAAGCCCCTTGGTTCTTTCTCTAAGAACAGTCTTGATCTTTGACCTTAGCTGTATTAGCTTCTAAATATAGGCCGTGCTCTTATTTGACAGGTTCCTTTGCCTGAGACGGTTTAGCAGCTTGCTTCTTAGAACTTTCCAGAATTTAATCATGGTTTTATGAGGGAACGGAGCTGCGCTGTCAAACGCTCTCTGCTGTTGCCTGGTAATGAATGCAGGTCAATTCGCTTGCACTTCCTGCAGTACCTCTAAATCACATATGAGCCCAGCGCAAATGAACACCATCTACCAGATGGTGACATGCTATTACTGCAAACTCTGGAGGTGCCCTTTCTGATGTGTAATTATCATCACTGTAGTATTAAAATCTCATGTTATTTGGATTGTTTTTTTTACACCAATTGAAAACACCAGCTGGCTTTTCAATTGTGTGAACAGTTCATGCAGAATGGACCAATAGAAATGCTCCAAAATGACTCTGAATAGCAGCTGATTATATAAGCTTACCGTACAGTAAAGAACATTGTGTTTCCTTGTGCAAACCATTCAATGACACTGACATTTTACAAACATCCTTGTATTTGATACCACCTATGCCTCAACACTCAGTCAACACCCAAAGCAGCATATTAACCCTTTAAATGCACAAGCGTGGAGCACCCTGATGGTTGTTCATCAGCTATTACATGAATAGCAACACAAACTCTCAAAAATGAGTAACTCACAAGCAGCAAGGAACAGAAGCCTGGACCTGCCTGCAGGAATACACTATGTGTCCAAATGTTTGTGGACACCCCTTCTATAGGATGCATTTAGCTACCTTAAGTTGCACCAATTGCTGACACAGATGTGCAAATGCTCACACACACAGATAGCTTGTCTAGTCCCTGTAGAAAACAAGTACTGCCAATAGAATAGGACTCTCTGGAGCAGATAAACATCATGAACCTATTGGCACCATGCTGCCTAATGCCAGGTGTGGGCTAGAGGGCCAATAATGTTCTCTGGAAGGATGATTATGATGTTGGTGCTCCATCCAATACTTCTGGGATTATTTAGGGAGTTGGGGATAGGGTGAGGTGGTGGTCATACAACATTTGGACCACACTTACACTCTTGTCGCTGAATGCAGTCAAATCCTTGCAACAATGCTTCAACCAAAATTTAGTAGAAAGCCTTTTTCCATGGGCAGTAGAGCCAGTTACTCCAACAAGAGCAGGATAAGATATTTTTTTAATATCTAAAGATTTTGGGAGAAACCGTGAATGAACAGGTGTCCCAATACTTTTGTCAAAATAGTGTATACGCGTGTTCACAATACCTGAAGCTAAGCATGTCGCTCAGATACTTATCTTTTACACAATTATACATGCCTTCAATTTGCGGAACTGTTAACAGCACCTGATGTAAACGCTCTTTAAGCAATGCCAGAGAAGAACCGCTTTTGGTTCCTTAAAGAACCATTCTTGTGAAGAAGCTGTGAGTGTGAATTGCCTGTTGATTGGTAAAGACACTTTACATTGACTTCTATTAACCTTTAAAATGTTTTTCCACATATATCTCTATTACAGAAATGGTTCTTTATGAAACCCCTTACGGTTCTTCTATGGCATCGCTCAAAGAACCCTTTGTAGAACCTAGTACCTTGTACCTGGATTTTCACTGAACACATGCAGTCAGTCCCCGTCTGCTGGTGTTAATAAACAAGCTACAGCAGTGTCAATGTGTGTGTGTGTTAACCACGGTAAATAAGAGTGTGTGTGTGTGTGTGTGTGTGTGTGTGTGTGTTTTACCTTGGGATTCAGCCAATGTCCCCAGCAATACAGTAAAGCACCTCTGTCTATCTCTGTCTTTAATGTTAGACTTAAAAAAGCCACTGCAGTGTTAATGTGTGTGTTTACCGTGGTCCCATGGTAAATAAGTTTGTGTGCATGTGTGTGTGTGTGTGTGTGTGTGTGTTACCTTGGCCTCCAGCAGTGCGCTCTGCAGGAAGGCGATGGTGAACAGCAGCAGTATGGAGCTGGTCCGAGGGCCCGACATCCTGCAGGAGAGAATGAAGCTGCCCCTGCTGCGGAGAGATACACTGCTTACTGAGCTACTGATCACACACACACACTGACACTTACAGAGAGAGAGGGAGGGGGAGAGAGGGGGAGGAGTCTGTCTCTGAATAGAGAGGGCTGTAAAAAATAAGGGCTGGGTGGGAGAGAGAGAGAGAGAGAGAGAGAGAGATAGAGAGAGCTTGGAAAGGAAGGAGGGGGAGAGGGAGGAGTCTGTCTCTGAATACAGAGGGGTGTGAAAATGAAAGGAGAGAGAGCGAGAACGAGAGAGGGAGATGGAGGCGGAAGAGGAAGACAGAGAGAGAGAGAGAGAGAGAGAGAGAGAGAGAGAAATCAGGGAAATAAGGAATAGGACAGAGCAAAGAATTTAAACAAGACAAAGATTGAGAGAGACAGAGGAAGGGAGAGTGAGGGAACGAGCGAGAGAAAGAGAGAGAGGCAGAAAGAGACAGAGAGGGAATGTGGGAAAAGATAGTGAGGGGGGCAATAGAGAAACAATGGAGAGAGGAGAGAGGGAGAGAGAGGGAGTCAATATGAGTGAAAGAAAGAACAAGAAAAAGAAAGGCAGATAGAGAGAGAGAGAGAAAGAAGGAGAGAGATCAAAGAGAGAGTGAGATGAAACGAGGGAGAGAGAGAGAGGCAGAAGGAGAGAGACTGGGGAGAGAAGAGAGCGAGAGAGAGGGAATGAAAGAGAGCGAGGGTGGCTCTGTCTTGGGGGCAGTGGTGGTTCAGCGGGTTGTGGGTTCGATAACTGGGCTTGAGCATGACCCTTTACCCTGCTCCCAGAACACCTCGCTCTGGGTATGTGAGCTCACTGTCCCTGTGTGTGTGTGTGTGTGTGTGTGTGTTCACTGCACGGATGGGTGAAAGGTGGAGGTCAGTTTTCATCTGTGTCCAACATTAATGGTGAATATGGTTTTCTTGTCTTAAGAGCAATAATGGAAAAAAGCAAAGAAAAGACGAGCAGAGGAAAGGATGGAAGGTAGAAGGAGGAGTGTGTAGGAGCCAAAACATTAAGACCATTTCTGCACTGTGTAGAAATAGAAATAGTCAATTGACTCTTTCCTAAGAAGTCGGCATGTTTGAGGCAGTGGAGTGAGCAGCACTGTGGTAGCAGCACAGTTTTCTTACCGTGTTTTAGCGTTACGGTTTGTGCTGCAAAGTTGTGTTTTTATTTATTTTCAATACTTGTACAGTCTGAAATACACTTTCACAGACTCACACAGAGTGCATGTAAGTATGTGTGTGTGGTTTAGTGCAGTCACAGCAGTAGAGTAAAGGTAAATGTAAAGTGAAAACTATAAAATTATCTTTACATACATTTACACTTCTTATAACCTGAATATTAATCTATTCTAAAAGAATGAAACTTCTCAGGCTGGTGAAGCTGATTAATATTGGTTTATTTCTTAACAATGTCAATTCAGAGATTTCTGTGATGGTCTGAGATTCATAACTTTCCAGGACAAAATCACATAACATCTAATCTGCTTGATCCAGTCCAGAATTGTAGATTGCCAATAGGGTAAGAACAAGGCCCAGACAACCCTGTTATTCTGCTGGGAGAACCACAGGCGCTCCTAAGCAAGCCAGGAAACATAATCCCTCCATCGGGACCTGGGTGATTCTTGGGGTCTCCCCCTAGTTGCTCGTGACTGGGGGCATTCTTATCAGATGCCGGAACCACTGTCTATCAAAACTCATTATTGCCTCTTGAATCCATGATCTTGTTCTTTCGGTCAGTACCCCAACTTCCTGACCATAGGTGAGGGTGGGGACGTAGATCGACCGGTAAATCAAGAGCTTTGCTTTATAGCTCAGTTCTCTGTTCACCACTGCAGACCGGGACAGTGACTGCAAGACTGCAGCTGCTGCACCTAACCTGTGATCGATCTCATGATCCCTCTTCTCATCACTCATGAACAAGACTCTGAACAAGACTGTACAGGATAGTACCATGGCTCCTCCTGCATCTGAGGTTTGACTATCGGACAGGTTCTCCGTTCCAGTACCCTGGCACAAGCCTGAGAAGGCTGAGAACTGTGATGCCTTAATAGTTTGCACACTCTCTGGTCCCCTATCCTGAAAATGGAGACCACCACCCTGGCTTGCCAGTCCAGAGGCACTGTTCCTGAGGTCCATGCAGCTTTGCAGAGGTGTGTCTACCCAAGACAGCCCCGCACTGTCCAGAGCATACAGCTACTCTAGACGAATCACATCCATTTCCGGTGCCTTGGCACGGTGGAGCTTTTCAACTACCTCAGTGACCTCAGGCAGGGAGATGGATTCTGACTCCCCAGTAACCTCTAGCCCTACCTCCTGAACAGGAGACATGTTCCTCAGGTTTAGATCCTCAAAGATGTCCTTCCAGCACCCAACAATGTCCTGAGAAGAGATAGGAACCCTGCCCTTACTGAGCACACTTATGACAGTGTTCCTCCTTCCCCCCTCAGAGTTGTTGGTGCATTTTCCAGAACCTCTTTGAGGCCACCCGACAACCATTGTCCATGGCTTCTCCAAACTCATCCCATGCTCTGGATTTCTACTTCAGCCGCTGCCAAAGCTGCTACCTTCTTTGCATGCTTCTTTGCACATGAGTGCTGAAGTCGCCCAGCAGAACAATTAAATATTGCATTAGGCCTCTCTAAAACCCCACCCACTTTTTACAACAGATCAGCTATACAAAAATCTGTGTCTCAACCTCTTTTGAGCAAGCCAGTGGCGACAGTGGCAAGGAAAAACTCCCTCATATTAAGAGGAAGAAACCTTGAGAGGAACCAAGACTCAAAAGTGGAACCCATCCTCTTCTGGTCGACACCGGAACAGAAAACAGGAAAGCAGAAAAATCAGTGATTACATATAGGAAATTATCGTCCTTCTGCGCGAGATGAAGGCTGGTAGCTGGATCGGTTCTTGAGTAGACCTGAAGTACCCTGGAATTGATGGACTCTGGTTTTGGGGATGATTGATGTTGCTGCGGAAGGTAAAAAGTTGTACATTAGAAATTGCCCCTATTCTAAAAGGTGTTTGTCATGTAAAACCTATGAAGCTTTTCAAGTCCTTTGAGGAGTAAGTGAAGCAGTTCTGTGGAGTTGAAGAGGTTAAAAAGCTCAGCACAACTTTTTAACTGACAGTAATAAATTTGAAGTTACCTGTGCTAAACATCTCCTCCAGTTCGCGAAAATGGATGTTCTCTTCTTTTTCTTTAGGGTTTGTTAGAGTGACGACATGACGATGCTTATCTAGAACATTTTAAGTCTGAAAATGAAACAACACTGGTTTGAATCATCTGACTGGGAGCTGAAGCCTTGGTCTCTAGGTTTCCTGCATCACTGTAGGCCATTGGAGAAGAGGTTCTTGCCTTCACCAACCGCCCATGGAGCGGGACTTTTGGAGAACGTAGCCCTGTCTGGTTCCGTCTGTTTCACAGATGTTGTGTTTATCTGTTTTCACTTCAGTCAATCCCACACTGTTGTCCTTAAGGTTGTGCTGAAGGGGGTGTCTGGATCACTGTGAGGATAGAGATTTAATAATAGGAGATTTTTTACATACCTTAAAGCTGAACCTCAGCTTGCTTACTCTGAAGGGGAGCCAAAGCCTCTGTCTCCTGGTGTCCTGCATCACTGTGGGCTGCGGGAGCACAAGTTCTGCTTCCACCACCAGCCCATGGAGCGGGACTTCTCCTTCAGAACTGAAATGAATGGGGCTTTCATTATCACTCAACACTTGACCTTAAAGTTGGGGAATCTTTTCTTCTTGGTTTTCTTTTGTGGGAGGACATCCGGCATTGCATCGTCATGTCTCTGACCCGAACCCAAACAAACGGGAGCTTCTGTGGAGGAAGCAGAATTACATACACCCTGCTGGGAAGTAGAGGAGTTATGCACCACAGTTACCATTGAAAAACCTCCTCATCCTCTCTCGAAGTGAGTGGGAGGCTCTTCGGATTGGTATCATTATGTGAGCCTTAGCTGCCCTTCTAACTGCAGCACAAAGTGGTCTACAGTTGAAGCAGCCGTACTCCTCCTCCTCCACCACCTCTACACCGTGGCAAGTTGGACTTGCCCCAGCTCTACTGCTGTTGTCTTCCGGCTCAGGTTGAAACCCTTCCTCTTCCAGTGACTGTTGAGCACTGAAAAACTCCAGGCCATCTTCAGAGGTAGAAGATGACTTCCAGCTTACCTCTCTGATTAAAGAGGCAGGAGACTCAATCTCTCCCGCTAGTGACTGTTGAGGGCTTCTGAACTCCTGCCTATCTACAGAGGAAGAAGATGGTGTCTTGTCTACCTCTCTGCTCAAACAGGAAAAAAACTGAGACTCGTCCCCTTTTGCCTGAAGTGATGTGACGTCTTGATGAGAACTCGCCCTGCTGCTTGTGACATCCTGTTCTCCAACGGCTACCACAACAAAGCGCCCTATAACTCTGGAGATGGCACAAAAGCAATATGGAAATATATCTCTTGTTAGTGAACTAATAAAATAAGTTACATAATTGTACAGAAGCTCTTCACTTTAAGTGACCTTGGTCGGTACATAAGACATACAACACACAAAGTGTGCCTCCTTAGTGCCAGATTGACTGTTTTAATAAAGGGATCCAATGTTCAACACATGGGACAAATAAAGCACTTGAATACTTGTAATCCTACAACGCAGGCCTGATATGGCGGAGGAATTTGATCGCTCTTTACAGTTAATATTAAATATTTCATTATGGACAATCACTCTGCTACTAATGCTGCGTTTCATTTGAACTGGGGTGTCAGGTTTTCGTAATAACAAGTAGGAAATTTCAGCTGGAATGCCCCCACAAGTTGAATTTCCTACTCAGAAAGCTGGGATAGCCTAACCAACCCAGTGTTTAAAATCCAAGATGGCCACACTGCACATTCACATTAGTTTAAGCAGTAGTGTTATACAGTTTATACTATAATTATACAGTTTATTTGTGTTTCATTAAATCAGTCATACACACAATACAATCCAACTTCTTGTCCAAAAATCCAAAAAGTGGGACATATTTTGTTTAGATTCACCACAAAACAAAGGGTTTTGCAAAGAATTGTGAAACCAGTTGTATTAAACTCCAAAGTCTTTAGCTAACTGTTCATTTAAATTATTTACAATTATCGGAATATTGAACTGGAAGAAGTCAACTCAGGTGTGATGTCATTCCCGGCATAACTTCATATACTACAAATTTGACTTTCTACTTTTAAACATGACTACAGAACTTCAGGGTGAATTGTAATCCTAAGTCTTACCGTTCTGCAGCTGGATGAGGTGCTGAAGTTTCTTCACTGCTGGAGGAGTGTTTCACACTGCTTGGACCAGGCTCTTCTTGACCCTGGTGTGTAGAGAAGAGGGTCATTATAGAATGTACACACAAAGTCAAGACATTTACTGATTAAACCTCAACAGTCTTGCTATAACTCAACCCGATGGAAATTTCTGCACATGATTTAATACAGTAATTACAGTAATTGTTCAAAATTGACATCCTGAACCCAATACCCTATTTTTTTGTTAGCATTGAGGCTATGTGGAGTCAGTGTTGCTAAGCAATGGAAGTTTAAATCCCACCAATTAGAAACCCCCCACCAGTATTTCACCAGTATGGTCTTCAGGGTTGCATATGGCAATTTGCACAATAGCACAACATATGAAGAAATACTTCTGTTTTCTTTGGGGACTATTTTGCTGCACAGCACCCTGCATGTATCCTTTCACCACTAGAAATGATGTCTTGGGCTAAAACCTTCTTAAATATTTGGTAAAGCAGTTTCAGTTTTCAGCATATTCATATTTATTTAGCTCTGAATGTTCTGAATCTAAATGTATGTGGAGCACCTTTAATTATGCACAGATCTAGAATAATTGATGGAATTTCCCTCTAACTACCAGGTTGTGAGGTGAGGTATGTTCTAAGACTTACAGTGTTCCTCTTTTGTGGGGTGTTGACTGAAGAAGAACACATCAAACTCCTCATAGGCAGAATCGAGGATCGCACCCGCAACCACAGACTCCTGGATCTAAAGTTTAAAATAAATAAATTAATAAATATGAGCAAAGTCTTCTATACATTTCATATATATAATATAAGTACACATATATATTGCATATAAATAACAATCAGCCATAACATTAGGATAACATGCATAACATATAGCAGGTCTCCCTTGTGTCGCCACAACAGGTCTGACCATTCCAGACATGGACTCCACATTAGCTCTGAAAGCGTCCTGTTGTATCTGGCACCAAGACGTTAGCAGCGGATCAAGCAATTGGCCCTTATGAAAGTGGCTCAGATTCTCATGCCAGATTCTCATTGACAGATCACCTGTCAATGGTTCTAATGTAATGGCTGATCGTATGTATATAAACCTGGAACTAGACACTCGAGTTCCAGCACAATGGTTCACTTACGGTTCTGGCCTCGTCTGCAGCCAAGCGTGCTGCGCCACCTTTTCCACAGAAGGCCTGGAGAAAGGGTTGAAGCGCAGCATGTATGATATGAAGGCCCGGCAGGGCTCGTCTGCTGCGATCACACTTGGATACTGCACGGATCTGAGCTGGCAACGCGGGAGATTGCGCTGGTTTCTGAAGGGTAGGCTTCCGGTCACCATGACGTAGAGAATCACGCCCAGGCTCCACACATCCGACTTCTTAGGATCGTGCGGCAGATCCAAGAGCACCTCAGGTGCAGCGTAGGGACGGGTGCAGCAGTATTCCCGAGTTAGGTCAGGGAAGCCTCTCGAAAACCGTCCGAAACCAAAGTCGGCCAGTTTGACTTGATTGTCAGCGGTCAGCAGAACGTTTTCACACTTGAGGTCCCGATGAGAAATGTTCTGTTGGTGCAGGTAGACCACGGCGCTGACCAGCTGAGAGAACCAGGTTTTGGCCTGGTCAATGGGGATGGCGCCATGACTAACAATCTTTCGATGGAGATCTGTTGCGACGGCCTCCATCACGATGTATACTTGTCCACCGGGCATCTCAAAAATTTCGTGCACCTTAACGATGTGCGGGTGCTTCACTCTTCTTAGAATGGCAAGTTCTCGGGGCAGAAATGTAGAAGAGAACAGACGCATTTTCCTACTGCGCTGCATCATTTTAATGGCCACCTGGTCGGGGTGTCGTTTTGATGTGGCCAGCTTAACTTTGCCAAATTTCCCTTCACCGAGGTGGCCCACCAACTTGTAGCCTAAACTTTGCAGGACTCTGTCAGGGTCCATTTTGTCCCTGTTGATGGAATGTGGAACAGAAAGTTAGAAAGCCAAGATGATTGTTAGTTTAATGTCGTCTGGATTAATATTAATAATTGATTAATCATTCTTCATAAAACAGTATATTCCGACCTCATATTCTGATTGTTTGAGAAGTGTTCTAACCGTGCTTTTTTGGCTAGTGCTAGCTATTACTGCACCTGCGCACAGCTCCCCCGCTTGCAGCCTAGCCAGCGGACCTTAGTGAGGTCAGGTCAGGCATTTCCAATATTTCTTTTGGCTCAATCAGTTCAGTGTTCAGTTCAGTAATCAATAAATGCTGCTTACCTTGTCCTGTGTAAACGGAACCAGTTCTAGAACCTGTGTGTCTGCTTCTAATGTCAGGGGTTCTAGATAAGAACCTCAGCCAATAGACTTCAAAGTCGATGTAAACATGGGTGTCAAAGGTCTTGCGAGCTGCTGAATTCTGGACCAGTGAGGTAGAACCCACCTTTATATGGACTCTGGTGTGATGTCACAATGGCATGATGTCACAATGGCGAGGTAGCCTCCACTGACTGTATATGCACTGTACACACAGCACTGTGAAAAAGTATGTGTCCCTTTAGTTACTTAAGCAACACCTGAACCACATTGCAGTGATAATGAGACTGAGCTAATTGAATACAGCCAGGCCTGTTAAATGCAAACCTCACTCATCCTGAAGTTCAAATTAAGCTCAAACCCAACTTTTACTGGTAGCTGGTTTCAGATGGTCTAAGCTGGTCTTTTATGGTCAAGGTGGTTAAAAAACTGGTCATCCAGGTGAAACATGGAAACAAATGCTGGTAAGCTAGCGGGTTAACCTGCTCTTGACCTGCACAGTGTATGTTGCATTTGATTCTGGTCAAGACTGAGCATGCAGACCACGCTTGACCAGCAAGGTCATGCTAGTCAACTAGCTTGGTCACATTAGGTTGACCAGCCTGGTAAGGTTGGCTATGATGGCCTAACACCTTGACCAGCATGATCAGGTTGATTATGTTTGTAGACCATCAAAACCATCAAACAAAAAACATACCCTATACTGGTCAATCAGCTTAACCAGCTTGACCGGCTTAAGCAGGCCATGCTGTTTTTCTCCTGCATGGCTGTATGATCTGAAAGCACTGCAAATAAAATTAAAGTCAGTGTAAAAAGATTTAATTCCAATTCATTTTTATTGATCCATTCATCATTACATTTTCACACAGTTTAAATGACAACTGTCACATTATGTCAAAAAGTAAAAAAGTGTGACAGTGACTTATAAAGAGAGAAAAAGAGAGGGAGAGACAAAAGGAGGGAAAGGGGGAGAAGAGAGAAGTTAAATGAGTGAGAGAGAACTAGGGAGAGAGAGAGACAGAAGGAGAGAGAGAGGTTAAATGAGTGAGAGAGAACTAGGGAGAGAGAGAGACAGAAGGAGAGAGAGAGGTTAAATGAGTGAGAGAGAACTAAAGAGAGAGAGACAGAAGGAGAGAGAGAGGTTAAATGAGTGAGAGAGAACTAGAGAGAGAGAGACAGAAGGAGAGAGAGAGGTTAAATGAGTGAGAGAGAACTAGAGAGAGAGAGAGAGAGAGAGAGAAGAAGAGAGAGGTTAAATGAGTGAGAGAGAACTAGAGAGAGAAGGAGAGAGAGAGGTTAAATGAGTGAGAGAGAACTAGAGAGAGAGAGAGGGAATGAAAGAGAGCGAGGGTGGCTCTGTCTTGGGGGCAGTGGTGGTTCAGCAGGTTGTGGGTTCGATAACTGGGCTTGAGCATGACCCTTTACCCTGTCTGCTCCCCCGAACGCCTCGCTCCGGGTATGTGAGCTCACTGTCCCTGTGTGTGTGTGTGTGTGTGTGTGTGTGTGTGTGTTCACTGCACGGATGGGTTAAAGGTAGAGGTCAGTTTTCATCTGTGTCCAACATTAATGGTGAACATGGTTCTCTCGTCTTAAGAGCAATAATGGAAAAAAGCAAAGAAAAGACGAGCAGAGGAAAGGATGGAAGGTAGAAGGAGGAGTGTGTAGGAGCCAAAACATTAAGACCATTTCTGCACTGTGTAGAAATAGAAATAGTCAATTAATTACAATTACAATTAATTACAATAGTGGGAGCACTCTTTATCACGTGGTGCGGCAATGCTGAACTCTGATTGGTTCAAACGGAGCAATTGCTCGTACTTTCATCCAATCAGGTTGCTCGTTACTGCCTTCTGTCACTGAGTCAGGAGCGGAGTTTATGGAGTTAGTTCAGAACACAAGTGAATGAAGTTCATTTTACCCTCAAATGAAATGTTTTACAGCCTTTATCACTAAAATGTGTGATTTTATAAAGCTATGTTTGACTTTAAGCCCTTAACTGTGCTGCAGGTGTGAAATGTAGGTTTGGGTAGTGCAGTGTGGTCAGTAATTAGCTCGTGCTAGTGGCTAATCCACTGCTAGCCCTCTCCCCCAGCTCAGACGAGGCTCTAACACTGCCTCCATATATTTGTCCTTTATTTATCTACTGTTAGACTGTCTGTGAACAAGTGGATGAGCTCAGACTTCAGCTGGAGAAAGTCCGGTTCATTAGCCAGGGCTGCTGTTGGTCCTGAACAAGGCAGGGCAGTGTTTGCTGCGGCGGACTTCAGTAAGGGAGAGCTCGTGCTGGAGGTCAGAGGAGACCCAGGGTTCCCTAAAGGGCCTGATGCTCCACTTCATCTGGCAGGGGAGGTTCTGGAGGTGAGACACGTTACCATTAAACCCCGGACCATCTCACTCGTCGTTTTGGCTAAATGTGTGATAGATTTTGTCTGCCGTGCGAGTTTAGTGTGTCTGCGCATCAGAAACGCAGCCCAGTCCCAGCCGGCGCTTCAGAAACGCAGCCCAGCTCCAGTGGTTTAGTAGTGAGGTCAGGCTGCAGTGTTTGGAAGCGTTTCTGCTCAGCTGTGCTGCATTAAGCTCCTATTACCTTTAAATTCAGTAGTTATTTAATAACCCAGCTCTGTTTGCCACCATGTCCTGATCTGTCTAATGTAGGACAGTCATACATGCTGTGTGTTGTAGGTTTCTAATTCACTACTGTTCATGTAACATAACATGCTGGTGAGCCGGCTGGTTAAGATGGTTGAGCAGTAGAGCTCTTGACCTGTTTTCATTGAAGTGGGATTGTTTTGACTGGTCTATCAGCATGATCAACCTGAGCTGATGGACCATTTTGGTCCTGCTCGTAAACTCATGTGGTCATGCTGGTCATGCTGGTTGAACACCATGAGCTCGCTGGTTGACAATCATGACCAGCCTGGGCATACTGGTGGACCAGCCTGCTCAAGTGGTTCATGGTGTTAGGGTGGCTAAACAACCAAATGAAAACATGCTTAACTGCTCATCCTGCTTTAGCTGACTAGGCAGGCTTTTTCCCAGGAAAGATGATTTTAAATGTTACAATTGAAATATTGTTAAAGGATGTATTTAGTCACTAAATAACTAATAATAAATAATTTGGTGTTTTTGGTGCATTCTTTGTATTAAAAAAATATCACTACGCTTAAAAGGAAGATGCCAACAAGACTAAATGTTTGCACTGTATCCTTGAACAATTTAGGGGTCTTTGTTTTTCATTTATTTCATTGTATTCAAAATTTGAGTTTTGTTTTGAGTTTGCTGGTTTAGCTGGTCTACCCGCATGATTAACCTCACCAGTCTAGACCACCAGTATGACCAGCTTAAGCTTTGCAACGTCAGTTCCACCAGTTTGACTAGCTTGGTCAAGTTAGTCATGCTGATGGTTCTGCTAGTCCATTAAACTCAAATGAAACATACTCTATGCTTGTCAAAAGCTGGTTAACCAGATGGTTTACTAGTATAAATTCCACTGGCTTCCTGTAGCTGCCCGCATCAGATTCAAAACCCTGACGCTGGCCTACAAAGCCAAGAACGGACCAGCTCCTCCATACGTGATGGCAATGGTCAAAAGCTGATCCGTGCCTAGAGCCCTTCGAGGTTCAAGTACGGCTCGAGTCGACCAGCCATCAAAATCTGCAGAAGACAAGCGTCCAGGCTTTTTTCTGTCCTGCACCAAAGTGGTGGAACGAGCTTCCCCTGGGTGTCCGAACGGCAGAGTCGCTCGCTGTCTTCAAACGCAGACTGAAGACCCACCTCTTCCGAGAATACTTGGACGAATAGAGTACTATGGTCACCTTAGTGTCTTCTGTGTAGTAATGTCTTAAGCTTAGAGGTATCTTTGAACTATTAGTCTATTCTAACTAGCTAAGGTTTTCTTGGGTAAATAGCAAAGCACTTTGTAAGTCGCTCTGGATAAGAGCGTCTGCTAAATGCCTTAAATGTAAATGCCTTAAATGCAGTAAGCTGGAATTTTCAGCTAGGCTAGTTGGGTCAGAACCTTATTATTTTATTTTATTTCTTTATTTTTTACTTTTTTAATTTATTTTTTCACGGTATATTTTATTGTATTTTGTTTTTCTTTTTTTGTTACATTTCTAACGGTCAAGTGTTTCATAATGCAGTATAAAGTATTCTGACTCCTTTAACATAGAAGGTTTTGAAAGGTTCAAACCCATTATTTGTGCAAAGTAATGCATAGCAAACCAGAGAAGGAAAGAAACAAAGAAAGAAATAAGCTGTTGTTCATGCAACTCATTCAATTATATTACTGAAAAAATGTGTTCTTCCTACAACACAATTGTTTGTTCAATTTGTTCTCAAGTGCCTGCATTGTACAAAATACTAGAAACTTTGTGTGTCTGTGTCTGTCTCCTAGTCCTAGTTTTTACTACCAGAAACTGTCCCGAGGAAGTAGGAAAATGTCACATTGCTTTAGCAATCCTTTGTTGTTATTTCTAAGTACCGGGAGTGTTTAGAGCGTCATTTAATACATGAATCCACTTTTCATTTTCTCCTAAACCCTTTAGAAAGGTGGGAAGTTGGGTCCCCACAATGTAGCTTCCAGTTTGTAGTCCCCAAAAGACTAAAGTGTGTGTGTGTGTGTGTGTGTGTGTGTGTGTGTTTTACTGCAGTCACAGCAGTAGAGTAAAGGTAAATGTAAAGTGAAAACTATAAAATTATCTTTACATACATTTACACTTATTATAACCTAAATATTAATCTATTCTAAAAGAATGAAACTTCTCAGGCTGGTGAAGCTGATTAATATTGGTTTATTTCTTAACAATGTCAGTTCAGAGATTTCTGTGATGGTCTGAGATTCATAACTTAACAGGACAAAATCACATAACATCTAATCTGCTTGATCCAGTCCAGAATTGTAGATTGCCAATAGGGTAAGAACAAGGCCCAGACATCCCTGTTATTCTGCTGGGAGATCCACAGGCGCTCGTAAGCAAGTCAGGAAACATAATCCCTCCGTCAGGACCTGGGTTATTCCCCCTAGTTGGTCGTGACATCCTTATCAGATGCCGGAACCACTGTCTATCACAATGACAACTCATTATTGCCTTTTGAATCCATGATCTTGTGTCAGTACCCCAACTTCCTGACCATAGGTGAGGGTGGGGACATAGATCGACCGGTAAATCAAGAGCTTTGCTTTATAGCTCAGTTCTCTGTTCACCACTGCAGACCGGGACAGTGACTGCAAGACTGTACAGGATAGTACCATGGCTCCTCCTGCATCTGAGGTTTAACTATCGGGCAGGTTCTCCATTCCAGTACCCTGGCACAAGCCTGAGGAGGCTGAGAACTGTGATGCCTTAATAGATTGCACACACTCTCTGGTCCCCTATCCTAAAAATGTAGACCACCACCCTGACTTGCCAGTCCAGAGGCACTGTTCCTGAGGTCCATGCAACATTGCAGAGGTGTGTCTACCCAAGACAGCCCCGCACTGTCCAGAGCATACAGCTACTCTAGATGAATCATGAATCCATTCTCGGTGCCTTGGCATGGTGGAGCTTTTCAACTACCTCAGTGACATCAGGCAGGGAGATGGATTCTGACTCCCCAGTAACCTCTAGCCCTACCTCCTGAACAGGAGACATGTTCCTCAGGTTTAGATCCTCAAAGATTTCCTTCCAGCACCCAACAATGTCCTGAGAAGAGATAGGAACCCTGCCCTTACTGAGCACACTTCTGACAGTGTTCCTCCTTCCCCCCTCAGAGGTGTTGGAGCATTTTCCAGAACCTCTTTGAGGCCACCTGACAACCATTGTCCATGGCTTCTCTAAACTCATCCCATGCTCTGGATTTCTGCTTCAGCCGCTGCCAAAGCTGCTACCTTCTTTGCATGCTGGTGCCCATCAGTAGATGGGAGTACCCCAAACCAACCAAGCTTGGAAAGCCTTCACCCCCAGTCTGATGGCATTCCTCACCTTTGGTTGCCACTGAACAGGCACCAACAAACTTTTGGCCACAGCTATGTACAGCCACTTTCACAGTGGTGGTCTTAAACAAGGTCTATTCCGATTCCATGTTGCCAACCTCCTTTAGAACATGTGAGGAGCTCTTTTGGAGAGGGGAACTCAATTTGGACAAAGTCCTCTGTCAGTCTTACCTAGCAGACCCTCTTTTGGGCCTACCAGGTCTGTCTGGCAGATTACCTGACAGCTCAGTACCTCTCTTTTTCCAGAGTGTCCGAAACATATGACCTCAGGGCAAATAACATGACCACAAAGTTGATCATTGACCTTTGACCCAAGGTGCTCTGGTACAAAGTACAATGATGAGCAACCATATGTTCGAACCCAGTGTTTGTCATGGACAAACTGTGACAAGCACAAAAGTCCAGTAACATCCCACCACTCGGGTTTAGATCAGGCAGGCTGTTCCTCCCAATCACTCCTCTCCAGGTTTCCCAGTCATTGCCCACATGAGTGCTGAAGTCGCCCAGCAGAACAATGAAATATTGCATTAGGCCTCTCTAAAACCCCGCCCACTTTTTACAACAAATCAGCTATGCAAAAATCCGTGTCTCAACCTCTTTTGAGCAAGCCAGTGGCGACAGTGGCAAGGAAAAACTCCCTCATATTAAGAGGAAGAAACCTTGAGAGGAACCAAGACTCAAAAGTGGAACCCATCCTCTTCTGGTCGACACCGGAAAGCAGAAAAATCAGTGATTACATATAGGGAATTATCGTCCTTCTGCACGAGATGAAGGCTGGTAGCTGGATCGGTTCTTGAGTAGACCTGAAGTACCCTGGAATTAAAGGACTCCGGTTTAGGGGATGATTGATGTTGCTGCGGAAGGTAAAAAGTTGTACATTAGAAATTGCCCCTATTCTAAAAGGTGTTTGTCATGTAAAAGCTATGAAGCTTTTCAAGTTCTTAAAACTTAACCTCTGAAAAGTCCTAAGATTATTCAGCAATTACATGGAATACAGTGAAAATGGGCACAATCATTCTAGGAGTTTGAGGAGTAAGTGAAGCAGTTCTGTGGAGTTGAAGAGGTTAAAAAGCTCAGCACAACTTTTTAACTGACAGTAATAAATTAGAAGTTACCTGTGCTAAACATCTCCTCCAGTTGGCGACAATGGATGTTCTCTTCTTTTTCTTTAGGGTTTGTTAGAGTGATGACATGACGATGCTTATCTAGAACATTTTAAGTCTGAAAATGAAACAACACTGGTTTGAATCATCTGACTGGGAGCTGAAGCCTTGGACTCTAGGTTTCCTGCATCACTGTAGGCCATTGGAGAAGAGGTTCCAACGGCCCATGGAGCGGGACTTTTGGAGAACGTAGCCCAGTCTGGTTCCGTCTGTTTCACAGATGTTGTGTTTATCTGTTTTCACTTCAGTCAATCCCACACTGTTGTCCTTAAGGTTGTGCTGAAGGGGGTGTCTGGATCACTGTGAGGATAGAGATGTAATAATAGGAGATTTTTTTACATACCTTGAAGCTGAACCTCAGCTTGCTTACTCTGAAGGGGAGCCAAAGCCTCTGTCTCCTGGTGTCCTGCATCACTGTGGGCTGCGGGAGCACAAGTCCTGCTTCCACCACCAGCCCATGGAGCGGGACTTCTCCTTCAGAACTAAAACGAATGGGGCTTTCATTATCACTCAACACTTGACCCATGTACCTTAAAGTTGGGGAATCTTTTCTTCTTGGTTTTCTTCTTTTGTGGGAGGACATCCGGCATTGCATCATGTCTCTGACCCGAACCCAAACAAGCAGGAGCTTCTGTGGAGGAAGCAGAATTACATACACCCTGCTGGGAAGTAGAGGAGTTATGCACCACAGTTACCATTGAAAAACCTCCTCATCCTCTCTCGAAGTGAGTGGGAGGCTCTTCGGATTGGTATCATTATGTGAGCCTTAGCTGCCCTTCTAACTGCAGCACAAAGTGGTCTACAGTTGAAGCAGCCGGTCTCCTCCTCTTCCACCACCTCTACTCCGTGGCAAGTTGGACTTGCCCCAGCTCTACTGCTGTTGTCTTCCGGCTCAGGTTGAAACCCTTCCTCTTCCAGTGACTGTTGAGCACTGAAAAACTCCAGGCCATCTTCAGAGGTAGAAGATGACTTCCAGCTTACCTCTCTGATTAAAGAGGCAGGAGACTCAATCTCTCCCTCTAGTGACTGTTGAGGGCTTACGAACTCCTGCCTATCTACAGAGGAAGAAGATGGTGTCTTGTCTACCTCTCTGCTCAAACAGGAAACAAACTGAGACTCGTCCCCTTTTGCCTGAAGTGATGTGACGTCTTGATGAGAACTCGCCCTGCTGCTTGCGACATCCTGTTCTCCAACGGCTACCACAACAAAGCGCCCTATAACTCTGGAGATGGCACAAAAGCAATATGGAAATATATCTCTTGTTAGTAAACTAACAAAATAAGTTACCTAATTGTACAGAAGCTCTTCACTTTAAGTGACCTTGGTCGGTACATAAGACATACAATACACAAAGTGTGCCTCCTTAGTGCCAGATTGACTGTTTTAATAAAGGGATCCAATGTTCAACACATGGGACAAATAAAGCACTTGAATACTTGTAATCCTACAACGCAGGCCTGATATGGCGGAGGAATTTGATCGCTCTTTACAGTTAATATTAAATATTTCATTATGGACAATCACTCTGCTACTAATGCTGCGTTCCATTTGAACTGGGGTGTCAGGTTTTTGTAATAACAAGTAGGAAATTTCAGCTGGGATAGCCTAACCAACCCAGTGTTTAAAATGCAAGATGGCCACACTGCACATTCACATTAGTTTAAGCAGTAGTGTTATACAGTTTATACTATAATTATACAGTTTATTTGTGTTTCATTAAATCAGTTGTAGACACAATACAATCCAACTTCTTGTCCAAAAATACATATTTTGTTTAGATTCACCACAAAACACAGGGTTTTGCAAAGAATTGTGAACCAGTTGTGGTAAACTCCAAAGTCTTTAGCTAACTGTTCATTTAAATTATTTACAATTATCGGAATATTGAACTGGAAGAAGTCAACTCAGGTGTGATGTCATTCCCGGCATAACTTCATATACTACAAATTTGACTTTCTACTTTTAAACATGACTACAGAACTTCAGGGTGAATTGTAATCCTAAGTCTTACCGTTCTGCAGGTGCTGGATGAGGTGCTGAAGTTTCTTCACTGCTGGAGGAGTGTTTCACACTGCTTGGACCAGCCTCTTCTTGACCCTGGTGTGTAGAGAAGAGGGTCATTATAGAATGTACACACAAAGTCAAGACATTTACTGATTAAACCTCAACAGTCTTGCTATAACTCAACCCGATGGAAATTACTGCACATGATTTAATACAGTAATTACAGTAATTGTTCAAAACTGACATCCTGAACCCAATACCCCAAATATTTTTGTTAGCATTGAGGCTATGTGGAGTCAGTGTTGCTAAGCAATGGAAGTTTAAATCCCACCAATTAGAAACCCCCCACCAGTATTTCACCAGTATGGTCTTCAGGGTTGCATATGACAATTTGCACAATAGCACAACATATGAAGAAATACTTCTGTTTTCTTTGGGCACTATTTTGCTGCACAGCACCCTGCATGTATCCTTCCACCACTAGAAATGATGTCTTGCTTCTTAAATATTTGGTAAAGCAGTTTCAGTTTTCAGCATATTCATATTTATTTAGCTCTGAATGTTCTGAATCTAAATCTTAAATGTATGCGGAGCACCTTTAATTATGCACAGATCTAGAATAATTGATGGAATTTGCCTCTAACTACCAGGTTGTGATGTGAGGTATGTTCTAAGACTTACAGTGTTCCTCTTTTGTGGGGTGTTGACTGAAGAAGAACACATCAAACTCCTCATAGGCAGAATCGAGGATCGCACCCGCAACCACAGACTCCTGGATCTAAAGTATAAAATAAATTAATTAATAAATATAAGCAAAGTCTTCTATACACTTCTTATATATAATATAAGTATACATATATATTGCATATAAATAACAATCAGCCATAACATTAGGATAACATGCATAACATATAGCAGGTCTCCCTTGTGTCGCCACAACAGGTCTGACCATTCCAGACATGGACTCCACATTAGCTCTGAAAGCGTCCTGTTGTATCTGGCACCAAGACGTTAGCAGCAGATCAAGCAATTGGCCGTTATGAAAGTGGGTCAGATTCTCATGCCAGATTGTCATTGACAGATCACCTGTCAGTGGTTCTAATGTAATGGCTGATCGTATGTATATAAACCTGGAACTAGACACTCGAGTTCCAGCACAATGGTTTACTTACGTTTCTGGCCTCGTCTGCAGCCAAGCGTGCTGCGCCACCTTTTCCACAGAAGGCCTGGAGAAAGGGTTGAAGCGCAGCATGTATGATATGAAGGCCCGGCAGGGCTCGTCTGCTGCGATCATACTTGGATACTGCACGGACCTGAGCTGGCAACGCGGGAGATTGCGCTGGTTTCTGAAGGGTAGGCTTCCGGTCACCATGACGTAGAGAATCACGCCCAGGCTCCACACATCCGACTTCTTAGGATCGTGTGGCAGATCCAAGAGCACCTCAGGTGCAGCGTAGGGACGGGTGCAGCAGTATTCCCGAGTTAGGTCAGGGAAGCCTCTCGAAAACCGTCCGAAACCAAAGTCGGCCAGTTTGACTTGATTGTCAGCGGTCAGCAGAACGTTTTCACACTTGAGGTCCCGATGAGAAATGTTCTGTTGGTGCAGGTAGACCACGGCGCTGACCAGCTGAGAGAACCAGGTTTTGGCCTGGTCAATGGGGATGGCGCCATGACTAACAATCTTTCGATGGAGATCTGTTGCGACGGCCTCCATCACGATGTATACTTGTCCACCGGGCATCTCAAAAATTTCGTGCACCTTAACGATGTGCGGGTGCCTCACTCTTCTTAGAATGGCAAGTTCTCGGGGCAGAAATGTAGAAGAGAACAGACGCATTTTCCTACTGCGCTGCATTATTTTAATGGCCACCTGGTCGGGGTGTCGTTTCGATGTGGCCAGCTTAACTTTGCCAAATTTCCCTTCACCGAGGTGGCCCACCAACTTGTAGCCTAAACTTTGCAGGACTCTGTCAGGGTCCATTTTGTCCCTGTTGATGGAATGTGGAACAGAAAGTTAGAAAGCCAAGATGGTTGTTAGTATAATGTCGTCTGGATTAATATTAATAATTGATTAATCATTCTTCACAAAACAGTATATTCCGACCTCATATTCTGATTGTTTGAGAAGTGTTCTAACCGTGCTTTTTTGACTAGTGCTAGCTATTACTGCACCTGCGCACAGCTTCCCAGCTTGCAGCCTAGCCAGCGGACCTTAGTGAGGTCAGGTCGGGCATTTCCAATATTTTTTTTGGCTCAATCAGTTCAGTGTTCAGTTCAGTAATCAATAAATGCTGCTTACCTTGTCCTGTGTAAACGGAACCAGTTCTAGAACCTGTGTGTCTGCTTCTAATGTCAGGGGTTCTAGATAAGAACCTCAGCCAATAGACTTCAAAGTCGATGTAAACATGGGTGTCAAAGGTCTTGCGAGCTGCTGAATTCTGGACCAGTGAGGTAGAACCCACCTTTATATGGACTCTGGTGTGATGTCACAATGGTATGATGTCACAATGGCAAGGTAGCCTTCACTGACTGTATATGCACTGTACACACAGCACACACAGCACTGTGAAAAAGTATGTGTCCCTTTAGTTACTTAAGCAACACCTGAACCACATTGCAGTGATAATGAGACTGAGCTGATTGAATACAGCCAGGCCTGTTAAATGCAAACCTCACTCATCCTGAAGTTCAAATTAAACTCAAGCCCAGCTTTTACTGGTAGCTGGTTTTAGATGGTCTAGGCTGGTCTTTTATGGTCAAGGTTGTTCACTGCTGGTCAAAACTTGTCATCCAAGTGAAACATGGAAACAAAAACTGGATCTGAAAGCACTGCAAATAAAATGCAAGTCAGTGTAAAAAGATTTTATTGGTCCATTCTTTATAAAAATTTGACACAGTATCAATGAGAAGTGTCAGATTCACATTATGTCAAAAAGTAAAAAGTGTGACAGTGACTGTTATTAAGCATAGTAAATGATTATATTTAATAATATTAATCACAGGTATGAGTCAGTTAGCTTCCCATGGCTGGGTTGTGGAGATAAAACTCAGAAGACTCCACACTGTAAATAATAATGAAAAAACTTTTGTAAAACATAGTTACTGTTTTTTTCATATAAATACATGATATAACTAATTTAGTACTTTTACAGTTTTATGCTTTTAAATTCATTTATAAATGGCGATTGTGGAAAATAAGTGTTTGTTAATTCTGTGCGTAAAAGAACCTACAGCTATAAGCAGATACAGCACACATTACAGCAACTTACACCTAGGCATGTTTTTAGGCAATATAACAATATATTAGGGTATCGTGATTAGTTTTGTTATTGTGATACACAATATGCTTGTCTTATCATATCACAAACATGTTTGTTTCATTACAAGCGGTGTAATTAGGCTGCTTTAACTGGATGAAGTGCAGCAGATATTGAATAACAGTCACTGTGCTCAGTATGGGAAAGTATGAATAGTACATTTTTAATCTGTCACTACTGATGTATTTTTTCTGTGATCATGTGTATCGTGATGAATATCTTGTATTGTAAAAATGTCTTTAAATATACTGATTCAATAATTTTACCATATCGCCCAGCCCTACTTACACCTTACAATAATTAGCATAACACTGGATTTGCTTAAGACCTTAAGACCTCTTAAACATGTCCAATCAAGAACATGGGAGACTATACAGTGGAGGAAATAAGTATTTGATCCCCCACTGATTTTGAAAGTTTGTACTCTGACAAATAATTAAACAGTCTATGATTTTTATGGTAGCTTCATTTGAACAGTGAGAGACGGAATATCAAAAAGAAAATCTAGAAAATGAAATAATATTTAAATAAAAAATAATTTGCATTTCATTGAGGGAACTAAGTATTTGATCCCCTAAAAACCATGAGTAATGTTGACTCCCACAGACCACTGACACACCCTAATTTCAGTGATGTCATTACCTGCATGAGAGACACCTGTCCCAAATTGTCATCTGTGTAAAAGGCCACCTGCCAAGAGACTCAGTGACACTCCAACATCTCCACCATGGGCAAGACTAAACAGCTGTCTAAAGATGTCAGGGACAAAATTGTTGACCTACACAAGGCTGGAATGGGCTACAAAGCCATAAGTAAGAAGCTGGATGAGAAGGTGACAACTGTTGGTGCACTTATTCGGAAGTGGAAGAAGTACAACATTACTGTCAATCGACCTAGGCCTGGAGCTCCATGCAAGATATCACCTCGTGGAGTCTCACTGATCATGAGAAAGGTTAAAAATCAGCCAAGAACTACATGGGAGGAGCTGGTTAATGATCTCAAGGCAGCTGGGACCACAGTCTCCAAAAAAACATTGGTAATACACTGAGACGTAATGATTTAAAATCCTGCAGTGCAAGCAAAGTTCCTCTGCTCAAGAAGGCTCATGTCCAGGCCTGCCTTAAGTTCGCCAATGAACATATTAATGACTCAGAGAGAGACTGGGAGAAGGTGCCGTGGTCAGATGAGACCAACATTTTTTTAACTCTTTGGCCTCAACTCAACTCGACGTGTTTGGAGGAAGAAAAATACAGAATATGACCCTAAGAACACCATCCCCACCATCAAGCATGTTGGTGGAAGTATTATGTTTTGGGGGTGTTTTTTTTTTTTAAGGGCACAGGCCAACTTCTCTGCATCAAGGGGAAGATGAACGGGGCCATGTATCGCAAAATCCTGGGTGACAACCTCCTTGCCTCTGCCAGGGCACTAAAAATGGGTTGTGGATGGGTCTTCCAGCATGACAACGGCCCAAAACATACAGCCAAGGAAACAAAGGAGTGGCTCCATAAGAAGCATATCAAGGTCATGGAATGGCCTAGCCAGTCTCCTGACCTCAATCCCATAGAAAATCTATGGAGAGAGCTGAAGCTTCGCGTTTCCAAATGCACGCCTAAAAACCTTAAGGATTTGGAGATGATCTGCAGAGAGGAGCGGGCCAACATTACTCCTGAAGTGTGTGCAAACCTTATAAAAAACTACAAGAAACGTCTGACTGCTGCGCTTGCCAACAAGGGTTTTGCCACCAAGTATTAAATGCTGTTTTACTAGGGGGTCAAATACTTATTTCCTTCAATGAAATTGGGGCAGTGGTGGCTCAGCGTTAGAGCGCAGGGATATCAATAACATATGTGGATTCGATTCCCGGGCTCGGCAAGCTGCCACTGTTGGGTCCTTGAGCAAGGCCCTTTACCTTCTCTGCTCCCCGGGCACTGGAGTTGGCTGCCCACCGCTCTGGGTGTGTGTGTACTCACTGCCCCTAACACACAGGTGTGTGTGTGTGTGTGTGTGTGTGTGTGTGTTCACTACCAGATGGGTTAAATGCGGAGGACAAATACATGCACCTTTACCTTAAATTCATTTCATGTAATTTTCTCAGTTTTTCTTTTGATATTCTATGTGTCATTGTTAAAATAAAACTGGCATAAAATTATGAGATGTTTCATTTATTTCTTTGTATTTCAGTAAGTCAGTGGGGGGTCAAAAACTTATTTCCTCCAGTGTGTG
The DNA here is from genome assembly GCF_030463535.1 of Salminus brasiliensis. Taxonomy (NCBI): domain Eukaryota; kingdom Metazoa; phylum Chordata; class Actinopteri; order Characiformes; family Bryconidae; genus Salminus; species Salminus brasiliensis. Next base: position 5,195,307 of record NC_132883.1, read on the forward strand.
TGTGTGTGTGTGTGTGTGTTTTGAGTGTGATGTTTCATTGAGAGAGTCTAATACAGGCTGGCTTAGCAGCTTTAAATATGTCTGGAGCTGTGAATGAACATCAGTGTACAGCCTTTATTCAAAGCAGAGCGGCACTCACATCACACACAGTGCTGCGTGACAGAGCTGCTGCCACAGTGTAACACAATCAGACAAAAGTGAGTGTGTGAAGTGGTTAATGCTGTTAAAGTCAGACAGTTAAAACAGAATCAGTCCAAATCAGTTCAGTATTCTCTACTACTCTCTAATAACTGAAGGTTACAATAAGAAGCCATACATGATTAATCAGCAAAACCCATGATTGTTTTGGAAAGAATAAAAAGCATATATAAACTGTGTTAAACTTTGTGTTAATCATGCAGCAGAAAAGCCCAAAGTCTTCTCTTTTAGATTCATCTGCCTCTGCTTGTCTTTAATTCAATCTCTGCCTTTTCAGAGACAGTTAAAGGATTTTCGTGACTGCATACACATTCTCCTGGGCCTCCCTGCGTGACCCTGTGTGGAAAAAACAACAGGACATAAGCAGCAGTGCTACTTACGGACATCAGGAGGTATCAAAGGCCATTTCAGTAAAAACAAATAAGGAATATGAATAGCTGGCCCATTCTGGAACTGAGGGTACATTACATGTATCTCATAACAGTCACCTCTGTTATTGTAAAACTGTTAACCATTTAAACCATTTAACCCATTCAAACCATGAGCAGAGTTGACATTTTCCACCGTTATGTGCCTTAACTCCAAGTGCTAATCTCAAACTAGACTCCACACAGCTCTCATAAAAACAGAATTTTATATATTTTCAACACATGATCATTGTGTCATCAAAACTGACTGGGAGATCCACTCAGTAATTACAATACTGTTAAATAATGAGGTCCAGAGGATGTGACATCACTGGGTGCAGGTCACGTTTTTTATTAGTTTTTTTTTGCAGCTGTTTTACGTAGTTTTAAAACAGGTAACAGAGTTCACCAGAATATTAAATACAGATAAAACATATATTTTAATTACTGAAAAAAAAAAGAAAATTTATGTCAAATTCAAGTTGAATGTATATATCAGGAGGTGAAGACAGTCAATCGTGTTGGCTGGTAGTCACTTTGTGTATAAATTGTGCTTAAAATATACATCAATCATTATTAATAGTGAGTAAAATAGAGGTGATGTAGTTATTATTATTCCAAATTGATTCAATCAAGATTGTTTTATTGGAAATTGTTTTATCGCCATGTTTTTTTTAAAAAGCTGTAGCTTTGAATAGAGTCCCTAACCCTAACCCTTTTCCTCATGCGGTCAGAAATGTCTGACCTCATGAAGGAGTTGCATAGTGCTAATGAGGAAAAGGGTTTGTTATTTGAACTGAATGATTTTAAAGACCTAGAAAACTTAAATTATTATTAAAATAAATGTTAAAAATTAAGATAAAGTTAAAACGATGCGTCGGCTTCAAATGTATTTCCAGCGCTGGCGTCATCGACTACAGCGACTAATCGCGGCAGCCCTAAAGGAAGCATAGAAAGAAAAAGCTTAATTATCACAATAATCCACATACAAGTGCATTTTGAGGAAATCCTGTTTACCTTTATGTCTGGTCTTAAGTGTGGTCACCACCACCACGGTCACCAAGATGATGAGACCAAGTCCAATGAAAGAAGCAAAGCCAATGTAGGAAGGAGACGCTACCAGATCCAGCTGTTCAGAGCCTTCTGAAAGCAGAGGAAGTATAAATGTTAGTGTCCAAAAAATTCTATGAAGATACACTATATGTCCAAATGTTTGTGGACGTCCCTTCCAGTAAATGCATTCAGCTACTTTAAGTTGCACCCATTACTGACACAGATGTGCAAATGTACACACACAGAGCTTGTCTAGTCCCTGTAGAGAAGAACTGCCAATAGAACAGAGTGGAGCAGATAAACATCAACCTGTTGGCCTCATGCCTAATGCCAGACATGAGCTAGAGGGGGTATAAAGCCCCCCAGTATTGAGCTGTGGAGCAGTGGAAGAACTGTGTTCTCTGGAATGATGGCTGGTGTTCCATCCAGTACTTTTGGGATTGTTGTGAGTGGGAGATAAGGTGGGGTCGTGATCATCCAACATTCTCACCAACGCTCCGGTGTCTAAATGCAATCAAATTTCCACAGCAGATCTCCAAGGAAAGCCTTCACTGGACAGTAGAGACAGTCACTCCAACAAAAACAGGATAAACTCTCTGTCTTTTTGATTTTGGGAGAAACAATGAATGATTAGGTGTCCCAATACTTTTGTCCATATAGTGTATGACTGCAATTTTATTCATCTGATTAGGATGTAAATACCTTTAGATTAATGCCTCAAATTTGTACTTCATATTAATCTATTTTTCAACATTTCAACACTGTCCAAATATTTATGCGACGTGACCCTTTTTGAATCTTCATCATTCAACATTTATTTATTTATTTTAAAAATATACCCTTTATTTGCAAAGAAACAATGAATGAGCAGGTGTCCCAATACTTTTGTCCTTCTGCACATCCACTCTCCTACACTGTTTAGTACTGCAGAGATGGGGGACCCTGATCCTGAAGGGCCTCTTTCTTGCACAGTGTGGTGATTTTTCAGCTCAAACACACCTGATTCAGCTTATCGGGTAATTTTCAGGTTTAGGAGAAGTGGAGAGCGGAGAAGTCACCAGCCCTCAGTTCCCCACCCTTAAGGTGCCATTACCTCCCCAAATATTCACCATTATTCCACAATATTCCACCATTACCACCAAATCACTTTCAGAGTCAGAGTCAGTTGGGTACCAGTCTGGATGCAGGTCATCCCCCTGGGAGTACCTCAAACACTGTAACTGCACTAAATTGTGGTGTGTGTGTGTGTGTGTGTGTGTGTGTGTGTGTGTGTGTGTGTGTGTGAAATGGGCTGAACTGAATGTAGAATCTCACTGTGGGGCTGGTAGGTGTAGACTCCACTGAGCAGGGTCTGGAGATTTCTGTATATGTTGACTACATGCACACAGGTGAAGGAGGCAGGTGGGGTGACTGTGACGTTGAACACACACGTGGTCTCTGCAGTGCACGCTGGGTCGGGAAGCATGTAGCTAGAGTCACCGTTTCTGACGGACAGATGGAAAGAGCTCATGCTGGTCTTCGTTCCAAACTGACAGACGACAATAACGTTCTCCCTGTTCTCCACCTGCTGATACACCTCCACCCTGGGGTCAGGGATATCTGAAACACAGGCAGGAAGAATGAAAGCTGGTATTTAATGTGTGTGTGTGGGGGGGGGCTTTAAATATAGGGAGGTCCTGATCTGATCCAATCGGAGCCCCTAAAGCTGAGTATCAGCTTGTATTGATCTGATCCGATCCGATCTATAATCAGACTTCTGACTGATTGATTTAGTTTAAAATGACTGTTTTATGAATGAATGTTTAATATCTTATAATCCAGTCTGACTCTCCTCCCTGACCAATCAGCTCCCAGCTCCTTTACAACACTGCAGTCTAATCACTTCCTGTGTGTGTGTGTGTGTGTGTAGTGGTACACACTCTGGACTGGTATCTGTGGTTGCTGATCTACTGATGTGTAATAACTGGTTTATAGTGGGTGAATGTGCTGTGTGTGATTGGGATTTCTACAGTGTGTGTGTGTGTGTGTGTGTTAGCATTAGCATTAGTGTCCACTCGGTTCTGAATGGGTTCTTCAGAGCTGGTTTATCAACCGAGAAAGGCGAGCCAGTGGTTCTCCGGTTCTCCCGCTGGTAAAACAGAGCGTTTCAGTGACAGTTTTACAAAGGGTCAGATATTATGGTCTGTTTTCATGTTCCTCTGTAAAATATGTTCCTCTGCTGAACCTCAACGCTTTACTGACGCACTGAGAACTCTAGCCAATGCTATAATGTCCGGTAATGGTGCCTTATGGACACCAGATGGCGCTCTGAACACAGTGGATTGGGATTAAAATAGGTACGGGATTGAATCGGGACATCCCTACAATCAAATGGGCTTGTATTAGAAACTGGGGAAATTTAAATGGTACAAAATTCCACTAGTATTATTACTGGACTGGGTAATCTGTGCTCACTCAAGGGGAATCATTCATTTTCAGCTGCATAGGGGTGGGCAATATGATTATATTTTATCATAATGAGATAAATTACGTTATCATGATACACAGGATGCTTTTCTTTGCAAACAGTGTAATTAGTGTTGCTACTGTTCATATGTGCAGAGGTGCAATAATGTGAACATTTGAGCTTTATACAGTATGTTTAGACATATATTGTATGTGGGGGTGGGGAGGTGGTCATCAGATGCTCAAGCTAAAAGTGCCAGTCTTACAGCACTTGCATTTGCAACAATATTAAAGCATTAAATGAACATTAAATGGAGACCTTGACCTTCGGCTCCATAAAGAACCATGTTTGTAATCGAGATGTGTGTGAAGATCCTTAGATAGTCAGATAGCAATGACAGCTCTCTCTTAATCAATAGATGTTCATGTAGACCCCTACATTTGAGTATTTTACAACATTAAGCACCTTAGGAATAACATACTGAGTGAATGACTGAACTTGAAAGTGATGCTACAATCATGCCTCAACGCCTCTTTCTAGGAATTAAAAAAAAGAAAGAAAGAAAAGGAAGAATCAGACTCACAAGGTCTCGGGTAGAAGGGTTCTCTCCAATGTGGGGCTTAAAATATACAGAGACAGAAACAAGTTACTTAGAGTTGTAGATACTTGAACACTACCGAGCAACATGATGCAGTGTGTGCATCACAATAAAACACCACCAACAACAACAAACAGCTAAAGTAACAAAACAGGACACAATGTAAAACTTATTTTAGGTATTTCACTGCAATTGGACCTTAAATGGTCTTAAATTACTTGAAATATAAAATAAACTATAATAATGTGCAGCCATAGCAAATAGTATTATAGTTAGCAGTAGCAAAGTGGAGCAAAATATATATAAAATACAGTATACCATAAATTTAACATAGTGGATTCATAATTTCACAATATAGATTTATATACAAAGAATATAGACAATATATCACAAGTAGCTAGATATATTTTATTCAGCTAGATGTTCTATTCTATTCTATTCTATTATTAATTGCAATTAAATGTTATCAATAAAGAAATAGAAATACTATCACTAAACAATATAAGTCAGACATTGAATTTTACCTTTGGTGACCCTGTAGGTTGGTGGAGCTAATGGAAAGTGACAATAAAATAATTAAAATGATTTATCAGATAATGAAGTTGTACATTAAGCCACTACTTAACAGGTCACTCATTGCAGTCCGGTGTTTCATATGAGAATTAAAAAAAAATAACAGTGTAACACAATTGAACAGTTATTTTAAAGAATATGGAACAAACTTATTACATTTTTTTATATTGGGTTCATATTAGGCTGCTGGAATACAGAATTTGAGCAAAGCTTTACAAAAACTCATTTTTCAACAAAGTCATTCATAATCTGAACTGTTCACAGTGGTGGCGAATGAAAACAGACATCTCAATGGTTCTATACCTCTAACAGCTCCTTCACATGAAACACATGAAATGGGTCTGAATTCACTGATACAATAATCACTCCTGAAGCATAAACATATCTGTACACATTATGTTGACTTCCAACATAGTGGCTGCTATAGTCACATTTTCACCTTCGGTTTACATCTGATTGAATTATGCAGAAATTATTAGAAATATGTGAACTTCACCTTTAAAGTCGATTGATCTGTTTTCATTTCAGGAATAAGAAGAAGAACTGAAGCAGACTTTTTAATAATGTATTTTAAGAATCACTTATGTTTCCCACCGGTTTGGTCTTCTTGGATATGACTTTTTAGCTAGAATTCATAAAAAACAGCATTTGAAGCTTTGGTTAAGGATTAAAATTCAAATGACTTACTTGGTCTGAAGTAATAAGGCTTTCTCCAGAAAGGCGGTGGAGCTTGGAAAAAAATGGCAGGCACAAATGATTTATTATTGAGCGATCTGGATATGTGCCAAATAATCCAAAAGTATGCAATGAATCTTACAGGAAAGATTAATTATGAACTTCTGACAATCTGACAAAACAGCTGATTCAATAAAATAAAGATTTTTTTAAATATGTTTAAATATGAATCTTACTTGGAACATATCTGTAAAATGGTGAAGCTGAGGAGTATGGAAACAGGAAATCAGTCAAATCAATATCAAAAAACATTTGCACTAACAACAGCTTATACACATTGTAGCAGAACAGTCTCGGTCTACCTGTGTCCATTACTCAGTTATTCTGAAGTGCATTTCTGAGTGTAAATAAATGTTAAGAGAACGAAAGATTTAATAAAAAAAATATACATAAAGTGAGAAGAGTCCAATAAACATATTTCTTGATTGTGATGGTTTCAGTATGTAATTAAAATGGCTCACTTGGTCTGAAGTAATAAGGCTTCCTCCAGAAAGGGGGTGGAGCTTAAGAATATAATGACAAACACAAATGATTAATTATTGAGAGATGAATGGCAGGTACTCCATACATCAAAACACAACATCAAATCTCGTATGTAAGACTAATGTCTGTAAGACTAATGTATGTAAGAATATAATGACAAACACAAATTATTAATTATTGAGAGATGAATGGCAGGTACTCCATACATCAAAACACAACATCAGTCTCGTATGTAAGACTAATTATGAACTGAAAGTGTTTCATAGCATCTGATTAAATAAAATAAATGTAAAAAATAAATCCAAATATAAATCTTCCTTTGAGCGACTTTATAAGATGGTAAAGCTAAAAAGAAGAAACAGAAATAATCAAACAGACAAAAACAAGGTAACTACATTCTGATGATGTTTCCTTTTTCTGGTATGCTATTTCTTTCACAATTTTTATTTTATAAATTTGATCATCACAACCACGTACTAGTTCTCCAGCTGGTTTGTCTCCACAGGAACCGATTTGTACCTTAAATGGAAACAAAATATATTTGTTTATAGTCTTTCAATTATTCATTCATTTTAATATCGACTCTAAACAAGAATGAAAACAAGAGTTTCCAACAGTGGGGTTGTCAAAATCCCTTGTACACTTCCTGTCAGCATCATATTGAATATTGCAGACATTTAGAGCAATCTATGAACTTCACCTTTAAAATCTCTAGTTCATTTTCGTTTCAGGAACACTAATAAAAACGAAACCAGAAAATTTAATAAATGTTAAGAATCACTTACTAGATTGCCTCCACTGTTGTCTTGTTGGATATAGCTGTTCAGCTATAATTCATAAATAACAAACAAAAAAATCAATATTTGAACCATTTTACTCAGAAAACAAACATCAACAAAAATAAAAATAAATGTAAGAACAACGTCTGAACAGCAGAGAGTTGTTTCAGAAAAGCTTCAGTCTACTTGTGTCCATTTCTCAGCTATATTGAAAGGGGGTGGTTCCTCCTTAGTTTATTTCTGAGTGTAAATGAAGATTGAATAATTGAATAAAAATCATATTTATGCATAAAGAGAGAAGAGTCCAAATGTTGATGTTTTAGTGTGATAGACTGAATGAAAGCATTAATACATATTTTTATTGTGAATCTGGTTTCAGTACATAATAAAAAAATGATAATGATAATAAACTCATTTGTTCTCAAGAAAATCTTTGATTTTTTGCAACACTGGGGTCATCAAAGTCCTGTTTTCACTTCCAGTTTACATCTGATTCAATTTTGATATTTAGAGAAATTGGTGAACTTCACCTTTATAATCTCCTGTTCTGTTTTTATTTCAAGACATATTATAAGAACTTTGTTATCATACATTTTAAGAATCACATACTAGTTTCCCACCACTGTGGTCTACTCAGATATGGCTGTTAATCTTAAATTTGTGAATAAAATCATTACAAAACAAACAGCTTTTGAACCTTTGTTAAAGATTCAGTAAGTAAGACAAATTACTTGGTCTGATGTAATACGGCTTCCTCCAGAAAGGCAGTTGAGCTTAAAAATATGATGGCAAGCACAAATTATTTATTATTGAGGGATCTGGGTGTATGCCAAATAATCCAGATGTATCAAAGTGCTTGAATCTTATGTAACGTAAGACTGATTATGAACTTTGAAAATGAAACTTAAATCTGACTAAACATCTGATTAAATAAAATAGATGAAAATTGATGTTATTGACAAAGCTTTTACTTCATTTGCAGGTTTGTTAGTTCCTTTATTTTTTAATCTTTTAATAAAAGAAGACAAACATTCATAACTGTTCTTTACATTAAATGGAAACAAAATATTATTACTGTCGTTCAGCTATGCATTCATTTATTTCCAACATAGGTGCAGTCAAGATCCCATTTACACTTCCGCTCAGCATCTGATTAACGCAGATAAATTATAATACATTTTAAGAATTACTTACTAGTTTCCCACCAATCTTATATGAAAGATAATTTTACCTGAAATTTGAAAAGACTTCTGATTAAATAAGATAAACAATGAATCCAAATCTTACTTGGAGCGACTCCATAAGATGGTGAAGCTGAGAAAGTGGAAACAGGAAATCATTCAAATCAATCAAAAATTATACATTAAATAAGAGGAGTCCACATTTTGCCATTTTAGTATCATTATTTGAATACATTGACATATTTCTTGACTGTGAGAAAGTAGAAACAGGAACTATTAACCAAATATTGGTGTAAACAAAGCTTTCACTTTTCACACTACTTCACACTACTCATTTTTATGTTAAGAAGACAAAAATGTATCTAGAAATAAAATCTACAATTTAATCAAATGTAGTTAAAAATATAACTTTATTATATACTATAACTTTATTCAGTGCAAGTTTACATACTATACCTTTATTTTAACTATATCTTTAGCCTGTGCTTAGTTCACACACTATGTTCACATATTACAACCTTATACAGTACTAAGTTCACATACTATACTTTTAGTCAGCATTATGTTCACACACTACAACCTTATTCAGTAGTAAGATCACATACTATAACTTTATTCAGTAGTAAGTTTAAATACTATATCTTTAGTTAGTAGTAAGTTCTCACATTACAATTTTAGTCTGCTGTAATTCACAAACTGTAAATTTAGTCAAAAGCACATTCACATACTATGACTTTAGTCAGTAGTGAGTTCACACAATAACTTTAGTCAGCACTCAGATCACACACTACAACTTAAGTCTGTAGTTATTCACATACTATAACTTTGGTCAGAATTAATCCACATACTATACCTTTAGTCAGTAGTAATTCACTTACTATAACTTTAGTCAGTAGTAATTCACATACTATAACTTTAGTCAGTAGTCATTCACATACTATAACTTTAGTCAGTAGTATTTCACATACTATAACTTAAGTCAGTAGTCATTCACATACTATAACTTTAGTCAGTAGTAATTCACATACTATAACTTTAGTCAGTAGTAATTCACATACTATAACTTTAGTCAGTAGTATTTCACATACTATAACTTTAGTCAGTAGTAATTCACATACTATAACTTTAGTCAGTAGTATTTCACATACTATAACTTTAGTCAGTAGTAATTCACTTACTATAACTTTAGTCAGTAGTAATTCACATACTATAACTTTAGTCAGTAGTCATTCACATACTATAACTTTAGTCAGTAGTATTTCACATACTATAACTTAAGTCAGTAGTCATTCACATACTATAACTTTAGTCAGTAGTAATTCAGATACTATAACTTTAGTCAGTAGTATTTTACATACTATAACTTTAGTCAGTAGTAATTCAAATACTATAACTTTAGTCAATAGTATTTCACATACTATAACTTTAGTCAGTAGTAATTCAAATACTATAACTTTAGTCAGTGGTAATTCAGATACTATAACTTTAGTCAGCAGTAATTCACATACTAGACCATTAGTCAGTAGTAATTTACATACTATAACTTTAGTCAGTTTAAGGCCTATAAAGTTGGTCAGTAGCATATTCAGTTAAACTTCATTTAATTCAGGTTCTGTAAATTTAGAGGACGTGTGTTCATTGATGTGTAAAGAAAACATGTATTCCAGAATTTTGAAGACAGATACAGAGAAGGACAATGTCAAAGTTCATACTTGTTACATAAAGGTCCCATGCCTCAGATGCAGGATCTAGAGAAACAAAAGAAGAGAGAAAATCTCTATTGGGCTGCAGTCTGCCAGACTGAGAAATCCTGCTTTGTGAAAAAATTACCCAGTGTGGGAAAAACAAAGGTGGCCTCTACCAGAGTGTATGATATCTACTTTCAATAGATAAAGATAAATACTCACAACACATAAGCCAAAGAGCCACTGAGAGGGTAAACGTATGATATCTACTTTCAATAGATAAAGATAAATACTCACAACACATAAGCCAAAGAGCCACTGAGAGGGTAAACGTCAGATTCCTCATTGTGTCCAGATACTTCTACTGTGTGAAATTGCAGAAACATGTGGGTTCATAACACTAATGCCTGAATGATCTTTTTCACTTCCTTTTCCTTCAGCTCCACATGTCTATGATGTGTTCACACAGAGGACAGTATTTCTTTACACACACACACTCTCCCACTCATTGCTGTGGACAAATAGGGTCTAAATACCACAGGACACCTTCAGAGGTCTGGTGGAGTCCATTCCTTAATAGGCCAGAGCTGTTTTGGTGGCACCAGTGGGACCTTCTCAATATTAGGGACACTTAGTGAGTCTCTACCACAACACACAGATCACAAGAGCTCTGCTATTCTCAGTTCCTTTTTGGAATAATAATGAATGCATACACAGACATACACACTTTGGACCACATTAAGAAGACATGGAATCTCCACTGTGCCTTAAAGAGGAAGTAAAGCTTCTGTAACACATCTGCCCATTTAGAAACAAGGAAACGCTACTACAGTGTCTTCAGCTCGCTAACCACACCGACTGAACTGAAGATGAACCAGAGATCAGCAGCACTATCTAATAAGACATAGGAATAATCACAAAAGTTTTTGTTACAGTGGCTAGACTAGACTAGGCTAGACTAGACTAGACTAGGCTATGCCATGTGGCTGTGATCCGCCTCAGTCACGTACACTGGCGAATAAAAGCCCATGTTTTTTTTTTTTATTTCACAAGCCCTCCATAAAAGGAAAATCAGAATGATTTACCACAGGGTGATGAATATGCTTGCAAAATCTGAGCATCTGAGCATTTTTTTGTCCCATCCAAAGTCACGCATTATCTATTTCTACATCAAAATATTTACAAAATGCAGTCCATGTGTTATTTAACATTAAAGGCCCTATTTTAGCGATCCTAGGCGAGCTGTGAGCCGTGCACCGTGCAGCCTAATTTAGGGCGTGTCAGTGTGGCTTTGCTAACGTAACGGCGGGAAAAGTAGATCTTGCATGTTTTAAAACGTGCAAATCACATGTACTAAGTCTCCTAATTCATCATGGGTGTGTTTTAGGCATAACGTGCAATAAACCAATCAGCATGTCTCTCACCATTCCTTTTAGGAGCCAGGTGTGGTCTGACTATGGTGGACTGCTATTTCAATGGTGCAAAGCGGGGGCGTACGCACCTGTGTTGACAATTCACTCCTAAGATAGCAACGAATGTCTGTCTGCCAGGTTGATTTCAGTCAGTGCCACACCTGTGTTTTCCACTGCCAAGATAGCAACATGGCAGAAATTTACCTGAACACACCTCACCTCATTCACAAGCACCATTGCCATTTAAACAACGCAGACGGAACCCCTAAAAATAGACAGTTGGCACGGATTAGGATAGCAATGAGCATCACGACGCGCCCTAAGTCTTAAGGTTAATGAGCAAAGTGCATTTCCTTAAAGCAACACAGAATGATTGCACAGCTTAAATGGTTCAATCTACCTGTTAAGCTGTTGCTACGTGGTTGCTAAGTCGGTTGCTATTGTATCCCAGGTGGTTGCTATGGTATCCCAACTAGTTGCTATACTGTTGCTAAGTGCTTCCTAGATGGGTGCTACACTGTTGCAAGGTGAAAGCAATGATATTGTAGGCAGTTGCTATGGTGTTTAGAGGTTGCCATGGTATCCCAGATGGTTGACATGTTGGTCAAGTCGTTCTGTGGTACGCCATGTGGTTTCTTTGGTGTTATTTGTGTATTTGTATCAAGTGACATGAGAAGGGTGCCATTAATTTCTGTGGGTATAAAAGTCTGCGTCTGACCAAAAAGCTGTATACCAGCATGAATCACACAATCGGACTGAACAGTCTGGAGTGGGAATGGTGTCGATATCTCAGGATGAGTATTCTGAATAAAGACTAGAATAATATAAATTATATAAAAACATAGTTGTCCACCGCCTTGCTGTAATATCTTAATAATAAGCCTAGACTTGAAGTAGTAGCAGCTGGTGTAGCACAGCAGGTAACATCATCGCCTTCTCTATTGCAGACCAAGATTCAGTTGCCCAGCTGGGCCAGCGCACCACACCACACCACACCAATAAGAGTCCTTGGACAGGACTCCTAACTCCACATTCTGCTACCCGTGTAATATGATTCGCATGTAAATCACTCTGGATAAGAGCTGTCAGTGTTAAAATGCTGTCCATGTAAATGAAAGTCCTTAACATTACAGTGAAGCGGGTGTGTTCCCATGACAACAGTAGTGATGAACCCAAATCATGTAAAAAAAGGAGATGTGGTCAGTAAGTCCAGCAGATTTGCACCATTGTGAAAGAAAACCATGAAACCTGGTGAGCACACATCTACATGTGCCTCATGACATCAGCATTTCTGCTGTTCAACACATTCCCACGCTGACAAGCAGAACTGCATGACAGGGGTGATTATTTACAGACAGAAAACCCTTGGTTGAGCCACAATCAGAATGCAACCAGACTCTAACCATGAAAGATGTCTCTGCTTGGTTACAAAGCAAGATGGATACACATGTTTCTTTGAGGTAATTCATACAGTATATGTCCAAATATTTATGAACACACCGTCTAAATGAATGCATTCAGCTTCTTTAAGTTGCTGACATAGATGTGCAAATGCTCTCTCTCACACACACAGCTTGTTTAGTCCCAGTAATAAATATTCCTATTCTATTGCCAACAGAATAGGACTAAACGTATTGGCACCATGATTAAAGCCAGGTGTGGGCTAGAAGGGAATAAAGCCCCCCAGCATTGAGCTGTGGAGCAGTGGAAGAACTGTGTTCTCTGGAATGATAACAAGTGCTCCCTTCAGTACTTTTGGATGAGTTGGGAAGTTGAAGATGAGGTGGACTGGTGATCATCCAACATCCTGACCTCACTAACGTTCTTGACACTAAGTACAAACAAATCCTCACAGCAATGCTCCGCCAAAATATAGTAGAAAGCCTTCTTACCTGGGCAGTAGAAGCAGTTACTTCAAGAAAAGCGTTGCATATTTACTGTATTTTCAAGCATTTTACTCTCCAAGCTGCTCTGTATAAAGCACACATGTACAGTTGTATTCAAAGCTGGAGGCCCCAGGTCAAATGACATGTTTCTTTTATTTCCTAAATGATAATAAGTTCAATTGGAGACACATGTCTGCATATTTTAATGCCTAATTACTGTTTATTAAATATTTTATATTTTTAAATAAAGAAATTAAATTAAATAAATTAAATAAAGAAAATAAACATACATTGCATGTGTACAAAATTCTTACTTTTCTAGTAGAGTACCAAATTGTGGAAAAATGTTGACAAAGTAATTATTAAAGAAAACTACTCCTGGGAGCACAACACCTGAATTACAGACAGCTTACACTGAAGGAAAAAAATAATAAATAAAATAAAAAAATCCTCTGAAGCAATAAACCAAAAGTTAGTATACAAATCTTTATTTTATTTATTAAAATAAAATTGAGCAAAATAATTTTCTCAAATATTTTTTTTTTATCAGATACAGGATCATGTGAAACTACAAAAGAATAACAAAATATTAAGACAATTCCCTAAACAGCCCAGACAGCAATTATATATGATCATTCACAATACGGCAAGTTACAATCAGTAAGTGCAAATATTAATGTGACGGATATTCTGAATAAAGAACAAAGACCCTGGCTCCTTCATTATCATCTACATATTAGCCCTCATTTGCACATTTGGCTGAATATTATTGGCATCAGGGAGGCTAACATGTTCAGCTCTTCACAGGGAAAACAGGACTTCCCAGCAAGTGCATTACAGTATAGGTCTTTTCTTAAGCTGCTCTTTGGCTGTTTTGAGGAAATCATCAAGGTATTCCAACATACAAAAATCAATAGGACTAATACGTGTAAAGGCTTTTTCTGACATCAGACTTTTTCCCTTTTGGCAACTTTTCTGTTAAGTTCAGTTTTTGGCAACGTCATGTTAAGTGTATCCCTGCTAAACAGCACCAACTACAGGCCGAACAGAGATATTGCACACTTTCAAAAGCCAGAGTGTGTGTATGTGTGTGTCTAGAACAGTATTTGTTAATTTAGGCTCTACAGCACCCCTGACCTGCATAGTTTAGTAATGCCCTGCTCTATCATGCCCTGCCCACCTCAGGGAAGGTTTGTTAAGTAGTAACAGAGGGGTTAATAAGTTAAAGTGAAAACCTCATAAGATAAGGTTAAGAGTTAAAACATCAGTGTCTGTAAATATGTATTTTAACCCTGCACCTGATTCAAAGTCAGGAGACACTGCAGTGCAGGTCAGGCCAACTAAAAATGATACAGTAACTGATTGAAGGGCGTTTTAGTCTGTGGCTCCTCCTCCTTAATCTGTTTATCGCATGATACTCCCAGACTGGGAGGCTTTTCACAATGGAGCCCGGAGCCCGGAGCCCTGAGCCCTTGCTTCATGAGCAGCAGTTAGACCGTAGGGCCGGTCTACAGCTGTGAACTAGCACTAAATAAAAACACAGGGACTGCAGGACATGAGCTGAGAAACATGGAGCTAGATACACAAAATCAATGGTACTGTATTCCATTTCTCCAGCAGCAGGGCTTCACTGTGTTGAACTACATCACTGAGCAGCAGCAGCAGGTGGCCGGGTAGTCATCAGCATTCACGCTCATCTCATTTCCAAACACAAAGTAGATATAGGTCTTCTCTTTCCATGAGTAGGTTACCCGCATTACGGGGATCAGCTCAATGGTGTGGCGCTACAGTGAGAAAGATTTACAGTCAGTGCAGTGTCAATACCACACAGCTGGGGCTTCCTGGGCCTGTTAGACATGCACCAATGCAGAAATATGATATTTTTCCTGAGCAGTTATGTGAAACAATTAGAACGCCCTGTTTTTAAACATATTTAATCATGGAGATTTGATCTTCAATTAGCTCCTTAAACAGTCTATTGCTGTTTACCTGGCTATATGCTCAGGTATTTGCTGTAAGTAGTGTAGTTAGTTACGAGTCACTACTGATATATGGAATAGCAGTACCTGTTGGAGAATGCGGGACACCTGTCCATACTGGGACTGATGTTCTTTTAGCAAGCGTTCAGAAGCTTGGGCCACTGCAGGGTCCGGAAAACCCATCACTGGGTGAAGCTACAACACAAATCACAGAACACACAGCACTGTTATTTTCTCACTTTCTGCTTTCTTGTCATCCACTAAAGTTTTGTAATAAAATCTAAATTTTGTATGTGTGTGGAAATAAAAGATAGCGTGTGTATGTGTATAATTACTATATTTTGGAAGTCTTGGAACATTTCCCTGCCAGAGACTTTACTAAATTTCTTCATTTTCAGACCACTCGACTGCTCCTCGACAAAATCTTCCTTATTATTGGTCCTGAGAAGCACAGAAATCCACATACACATTTTAACCAAAAGAGGTTCACAGAAAATGAACCACATGTTAAATATCACATTATAATCAAACTATAATCACTGTTTATATTGTGATACGACTTACTGATATTCCAAGCTAACTGGACAGTAGTTCGGTATCATAAAAGAAAGTGGTATCATGTGAAAGATGCTTAAATGCCACAGATCTTACCATTGGACCTTGAGGTTGATAAATACAAGGAGCTGTCTCTTCCCATTGCAGGTGTTGCACTGTCTAGAGCCCCGCCCACCGCACCTAAGGCAGCTGAAAGAAACACAACAGCAGTTTAACAGTTTGCCAGCTTTTTAGATCTAATTATTTTCTCCCTTTCCACATGCTAAATAATCAAGTATTCCTACACTATATGTCCAAACATTTTGGACAGTTTGTGGACACCCCTTCTAACGAATGCTTTCAGCTACTTTAAAGATGCACCCCTTTCTGACACAGTTGTGCAAATGCACACACACAGCTTGTCTAGTCCCTGTAGAAAAGTATGTCAATTCTCAATGTCATTTGTATCTATAACGCACATTTTAAAAAAACAAATGCTGACCAAAGTGCTGTCCAGTAATACATAGGCAATATATATATAAATAACAAACAAACAAACAAACAAACAAAAAACAACAACGTTAACTCTCAACTATATTAAAAGCCAAAGAATATAAATGAGATTTCGGACGGGATTTAAAAACAAGCAGTGTAGAGGCTAGCCTAACATGTAGTAACTGATTCCATAGTTTAAGAGCTATGACAGCAAAGGCACAATGACCCCTGTTCTTCAGCCTAGATTTAGGAACCACCAGGAGGAGCTGATCAGCAGATCTGAGTGATCTTGATGGGACGTGGGGCTGCAAAAGCTCAGAGAGATAGGTTGGAGCTAAACCATTCAATGACTTACAAACAAAGAGACAGATTTTAAAATCAATCCTAAAACGGACAGGAAGCCAATGAAAGTAGGCCAATATGGGTGAGATGTGTTGTTGTTTACATGTTCTTGTGAAAAGATGAGCAGCAGCATTTTGCACCAGCTGTAGCCGTGAGATATCTGGATGAAATGAATCCATGTATAACCCTTTTAAAAACATTGAAGGATAAAAATAGTTTGAACTTGGTTAAAAGCCTCAGCTGACAGTAACTGGATTTAATGACTTGAATGAATGTATTTATTTAGCTGATTTTTAGCATAAGGTCTTACATAAGGTGTCCAAAGAACATATAGGGGGCCTAAGCGACACTACTGGGTCCCAAAAATGTAAAGCCAGGGCCAAAAGAATGCCATTTGCCAATAGAATATTACTCTCTGTAGCAGATAAACAAGAACCTATAGGCACCATGCCTAATGCCAGCCATGGGCAAGAGGGGTATAAAGCCCCCCAGTATTTATCGCTGGTGTTCTCTGAAATTATGGTGCTGTCTATCCAATACTTTTGGGGATGAATTGGGGATGAGGTAGGCCTGGTGATCGTCTATTGTGCTAACCTCACTAATGCTCTTATTATTAAATGCAATCAAATCCTCACAGCAAAGCTCCAAAATCTAGTATGAAGCCTTCTTCCCTGGATAGTAGAAACAATGACTCAACAAAAGCAGGATAAACTCTTTTTTAATACCCCTCATTTCAGAAGAAACAATGAATGAGCAGGTGTCCCAATACTTTTGTTGATATCCTGTATGTCATATTAAGCCAAAGCACTAATAACCAGGCATTCATGTTAAGAAAGCAATAGCAGGAAAATGTGAACAGTTGCTTACGTTACTCTCCCGCCACCGTTGCAGTGCATGCAGACTTCACTGTTCGGTTGAACACCAGAGCCGTTACACATCAAGCAAACTTTCTATAAGAAGATCAGATTAGAAAATATAACTTTAACTAACTAATATTATAATTAACTTGTACATACATCATGTTTTATGATCATATCAGATTATTATGAAGGAGAATAGAATGTCAGTGACAGTGAATGACAATTTAAAGTAGTTGAGTAATAAGAAATTCAGTCAAGTACATGGAACTGAAAATCTATCTGGAAAACAGGCCAATTCCAAATCCCCAAAACTGTTCAGTCTTGACTCCTTATTTACTTTTTTACACATACACAGCCCACTAGAGAAAGCCACAAGGTGTAGGAGTGTGTTTATGGGAATTTTTGACCATTCTTTCAGAAGCGCATTTGTGAATTCAGACAATGATGTTGGACGAGAAGGCCTGGCTTGCAGTCTCTGCTCTAATTCTTCCCAAAGGTGTTCTAGGTCAGGACTCTGTGCAGTTCAGTCAAGTTCTTCTACACCAAACTCACTCATCCATGTCTTTATGGACCTTCGTTTGTGCACTGGTGTGCAGCCATGTTGGAACAGGAAGGGGTCGTCCCCAAATTGTTCCCGCAAAGTTGGAAGCCTGAAATTGACCAAAATCTCTTGGTTTGCTGAAGCATCAAAAGTTCCTTTCACTGGAACTAAGGGGCCGAACCCAACTCCTGAAAAACCATAATCCCCCCTCCACCAAACTTTACACTTGGCACAATGCAATCAGACAAGTACCGTTCACCTGGCAACCGCCAAACCCAGACTCGTCCAGATGGAGAAGTGTGATTCGCCACTCCAGAGAACACGTCTCCACTGCTCTAGTGTCCAGTGGCGGCGTGCTTTACACCACTACATCTGATGCTTTGCATTGCGCTTGGGGATGTAAGGCTTGGATGCAGCTGCTCTCTATGCACTGTTCTTGAGCTAATCTGAAGGTTTGGCGGTCTGTAGCGATTGACTGCAGAAAATTGGAGACCCCTGCACACAATGTGCCTCTGCGTCCGTTGACGTGTCATTTTATTTGGTCTACCACTTTGTGGCTGAATTGCCATCGTTCCCAGTTGTTTCCATTTTGTTATAATAGCACTGACAGGTAAATGTGGACTATTTAGTTGCTAGGAACTTTCACGACTGGACTGCGACCCATTCTTTCACAAATGTTTGTAGAAACAGTCTGTATGCCTAGGTGCTTGGTTTTTATACACCTGTGGCCATGGAAGTGATTGGAACATCTAAATGCAATGATTTGGATAGGTGGGTGAGTGAATACTTTTGGCAATATAGTGTACTTGCTATTTACTTACTATTTATACAACAAAAATTCTGTGGCACCTTTAAGCAGTATTTGTGACCCATAAAATGCAACTCACCCTCCCACTGCCAACACATTCCTTGCACGGTAACCTCCCAATTCCCAGACACGTGTGGCAAATCTGTGGACAATGAGAAACAACACAGATTTAGTATCACTCTCCATGTTCAGGCCGTGCCTAAAAGAACCTACTGGCCTAAATTCAGTTGCATGAAAGCTACAGATGCACTGATGTGAAACATCTGGGCTAATAAACATAATTAGTAAACACAGATTGTTTGAACAGATTTACTGTAAATGTTGGGGGGGGGGGGTAAGCTAGCATGCTTACACACTTTAAATTACTGTATTGTTTATTTGTTATTATACCACAGCTTGCTTGGACCCCCAGTGTGATTGGCTGAGAGATGTTCTAAGAGTGCCAATACTGCTTTTCCTTGACTACTGTGACTGAAGGCCATAAGGGACTGGTGATGTTTTATCAACAGTAGCAGTGCTGTGACAGAGAGGATGGGACTATTTCCCCTCGCGGAATGTTGACAAACCGACCGTACACAAAATTAGGCAGGTGGTTTTAATGTTAGGGGTGGTAAAAATGACAGGAACTCCTTCACAGATCAACCCCCTACTATAATGTAGTATATAATACCACCTACCTATTTTTTAAAACAAGAAATTGCAGTAATGCACTCCAGGTTCATGCTATAATGTCAGATGTTGACACTGGTGTACTGATCTTGACTGCAGCACATCACTGCCAATATCTCATAGATTTTTTTTATTAGCTATTGTTTTTTGAACAAATAAAAAACAGATTTGCCAAAAATACCATTAAAAAAAATATCTAAGCCCTATTTATCTTACTGTAGCGAAATTGACATGACAATATTGCTATATATTTTTTTATGATCCATAAGATTAAAACCACCTACCTAATATTGTGTACATTTCTCTCATGGTGTTAAAAAGCTCTGCCCCATCAAAGCAGGACCTCTGAAGGCACAATACGTTAGCAGATCCTTAATGAGGTGGGGTCTCTATGGATCACATTACTGGTGGCCATGACCTTGCCGCCGGTTCACCGGTTTTCCTTCCTTGGAGCGTTTAAGTGGTAAGTACTGACCACTGCATACCAAGGACACCCCATAACACCTGTCTGATGTTTTGGAGATGTTCTGACCCAGTCGTCTAGACATCACAGTTTGTCTCTTGTCAAAGTGTCTGAGATTCTTACACTGATATTAACACATCGCCTTCAGGAACTGACCATTCACTTGCTGCCTAATATGTATATGTCATTTTTTGATAGGGGCCACTGGAACCAGATTAGCAATGTTCTTCACGTCACATCTCTGTGGGTTTACTGTTGCACATGTAGGAGCACAGTCTGTGACAGCTTGCATCCTGCCCACTGCAGGTGTTAACCAGAACTCTGTCAGAGTGCCTTTGCTAGTTCCTCCTCTGCTGAACGGCTTATCAGTCCTATTTTGCTGCTCTTTTGGTGGGCATTAGTAAACCTAAGGCTCAAGTCTATGATAATGTTCTGTACTATTAAGCTAATAATCTTCTTCAATGGAAATTTCAAACATGTATCTGCATATACAGTATGAAGTTGTGTAATAACCAAAGACCTAACATAGACCAAGCACACAGCAGGCACCTCTACACAACTACACAACTGCTCTCTGTGATAAACCTCCACCTACCTCCACTTTATTACTCAATAAACCTGGAAGTTGTGTTCTTTACCTTGACTGAGGAGGTGTAAGGCACTCTGATGTTCTGTGTGTTGTCCTCAAAGAAGGCTGGCACCTGGGCTGGTACCTCCCATGGCCCTGGTGCACGCTGGATTCCTGCATCTACAGGTTGATCTGAAACATGCAGGACATTGTCTCCATCATCTGAGACAGTGAACTGTGGGAATATTTTGTCTTTTTGTATAATTTATGTATAATTTTACTCTATTAGGAAGGTCAATTACCCCATCTCCACTCATATGAACTCCCCCATAACTAGCAATGTCTCCAGCTAGCACAATGCCTCTTCCTTCGACACATGTACAGCTAGCCACAGCCTATTTTCGAATTGTTACATAGCTCCCTCAGGTTTTTACACTAAGAGTGATGTGGGAAAGAACAAACCAATCAAGGGGTGCCACCAACCCAGAGCAAGGCTCTCTGAGACTCCTACTGCTGATGCTGATGCTGATGCTCCACCAGCGGATTTGAACCAGCGATCCTCGGATCATAGTGGCACTGCCTTAGTACCACTGGGAGCCCCCATATTTTGTCCCTCGATAGAGGACTCTTTATGGCAGGTGCTCTGACAGCCTTTTTACTGTTTATTGGGTTTTTTAATAAACAAACAAATAGTTGTCAGCCCCTCAGTATCGTTCCCTTCCATGAGGCGATTTCAAGCCGCTGCCCACAGGCCCAAATAAGGACCTCATTTTTGTTCATGTGTTTGGTTCAGTGTATCGATTCATATTCGTTTGGTTCATGTGTTTCACCTGGGACTGGGGGTACTTAAGGAGCCTCCAACTCCATTGTTCAACGCAGAGAATTGTATCGCTTGGAACCTTGAGGTCGCTTGAGAGGTTCCCCGTACGACTAGAGGTGTGTTCAGGTCAGCGTTCAGGAGCAGGTCACCCTGCTAACCACGTTATCAGCTACCCACGACCCACGCTTGCAGCAGCACGCTGCCGTTTCAGGTTTGGTCGGCCTTGCCGTTTTGTCTAGCTGGCTATTTATTGAGCACTGCTCTAGTGCAGTAAAAAGGCAGTAGTCAGAGACCTTAATAGTTATCCTACACCATATCTACATACTCAGTTTGCTTCATGCCAGGTTCAGTTGAAAGGTACTGAAATATTCTAAGTGGAATGGAATAAAGTTTTTTTTCCAATTGAAGGTGATTCATAATCTCCTTCATCAGAGCTGAGATAGTTGGTGTTTTTTGTTGTTTCCAGTTCAGTAATATCAGTCTGCATGCTAGCAATGTAACAAATGTAATTACACTGTTTTCAGGGGGGTTGTGCAAAATGTCTAACAGGGACTGAAATATTACAGATCAATAACTTGTAATGTAAGAACGTTTTCAAAACATATGTTCTAGAGAAGCAGGAATAACAAGTCTTTGATTGAGTGTATTTCTTTTTTGTACCAGGTCTGAAACATGGAATCAGTGAGAGGTGGTATAAATGAATGATTGGGTCAGAGGACCCAAAGTAGAGCTTGTTTGCCAGCTAAAGTGTTTTCTGAGCTGGGACTAGATTTTAATTGAGTGCAATACAACAGGATCTGATTAGTAAGGCCAAAAAAAACAGTGCTGGTAAAGAAGACAGGAAGCAGTAGTGATGTTCAACACCTGATCAGTAGGATCATTTCTCCTGGAACCAGAATGAAAGGGCATATGTGGTTGGTGTTGTTGGTGCGGGCAAGACTCTGAACACTACATTGACCCGCCTCTGTAATACGAGTAACCTTGTAAGTTGCTCTGGATAAGAGCGTCAGCTAAATGCCATGAATACAAATGGCATGTATGTTACATGACCAGTCATAAACTTGAAAATGAGGTAACCCCATGCCCCCCTGTGCATTAGGTCTTTGTAAGAAAGACGTTTTAATTCTGGGGGTTAATGATTTTTTTTTGTTTCATATAAACAGAGTTAAAATCGTGTCCAGTTTCTTAAAGAAGGCCTCATTAAAAAAAAAGGTTTACATTGAAAAAGAAATAAGAATTCATCTTCACAATGTTGACCTGGCCTGCCAGAGAGAAAGGACCACTTCTCGAAATCCTGCATCCTCGTATAGTTTTAAAAACCTTTGTTTAATAAGCAAATGTTTTTGGTATAGTAACACCTAAATATCTAAGTTGCTTTATTCTGAAACACTATACTCTTTCAAAGGTTTCATTTGTAGCCTGTAATTACTCTGAATCTCCCTAATGTTGACAAAATAACTGGAAGTGATTTTACAGGGTTGGAAATAAATACTAATAAATCATCGGCATATAAGGATACTTTACTCTCTCCCTCTCCTGCAAATCCCGCTACAAGACTTTTCTCCTTGCAGGGAGATTGCTAATGGTTCTAAGGCCAGTGCAAACAAAAGGGGAGAAAGTGGGCAACCCTGTCTAAATAAACGGCTGAGAGTGAAGTAGTCTGATCTAGTATCATTTGTTTGTACTGAAGCCTGTGGGCAGGCATAAAGTAATTTGATTAAATAAATAAACTTAGTACCACATCTGAACATTGACAGGGCTGAGAAGAGATAATCCCACTTAACCTTATCAAAGACTTTCTCTGCATCTAGTGAGATAAGAATCCCTGTGCACTAATATTAAGCTAATATTTTATAGTCTACATTAAGCAGACGCAGTGCTCTATATGAACCTGGGTCCAGTGGGTCTTAATTTTCAATGAATGTATCAATGAAATGCTTGCTTGATGAAAAGTTGGTGGTAGATATCCTTTTTCAGTTGATTTATTAAATAGCTCATGTAGCAGCGGTGATATTCGGCCTTTAAAGGTTTTATAAAATTCTATTCTAAGTATAAGCATCAGTACCTGGCGTTTTAGAGTAGGGTAAATTGTTTATGACCTGAGTTAATTCCTCTTTAGTTAAAGGTTATTTTTCTAGGAGATGTCCCTGTTCTGAAGTAATGGGAAGACTATCTAAGCCATCAAAAAATATCTAAAAGATTAGGGTCTCCAGTAGACTCTGAGGAGTATAACTTAATATAAAATGTATTTATTTTGTTATTTTTAAAGTATTGTAAGTTTTTTTTAAAGTATTTTTAAGTATTTAAAGCATTATTTATCTTATGTGGATCTTCTCATGTCTGACCAGAATCTGTCAGTATTTTGGTAATTAATCTAGATGCAGCTGTCTTCTTGATTTGGCATCCTAGAACTTTGCCCATATTCTCCCCATGTTCATAATATTTATGCCTGGCGTGTGTCAGCAATTTGGCTGTCTCTGAGTCATTTGAACTCAGTTTGCAGGATAAGTCTTCTTTTATATAAATCTAGGGAAGGTGAAACTGAGTACTGATGGTCTATCTCTGGTATCTGGTATCTGATCTGTGAGTTTGTCTTTTAGCTCGCTTAGCTTTTTAATTAAAGCACTATATGAGATATCTATCCCCGAATATATGCTTGGAGTGCTTCTTATAAAGTGGAGTCATGTTAGTGTAAAATCCTGTAGTATTACTCTACCGCCTCAGCCCACATGCTTCTCTACCTTCAGATGCTGCTTCTAGATCTCTCAGCTTGTCAACAAATGCACGAGTATACCTGTCTATAAGGGGGCGCCCACAGCTTCTTTGTATTTACGACAGTGGGGTAAACGTTAATTACACTCCATAACTGTAGGGTGAGCCCAAGAGCACAAAAAAGCCATTACGTAATCACGTAATGAAGCTTGAACAGCCGTCTGACTGCTTCTTACTGGTATAAGGCTCGTGAAGCCATTTAGTAGATCTGGACTCAGTGAAGGTTTCCAAGCGATACTATGAGAAACAAAAGGAGCAAAAGGAGGAAATTAAGTACAACTACAGGTCATAAGCAAAGCATAAGCAAATCATAAACAAAGCAACTTATTATTACTCCCTGTCAAAACCTCTTGCACACATTTGCTACTTACTGAAACACTGTATATCCAAAGGTTTTTAAATGAGGTAATTTGCTTGTGTAACTGTTTTAACCAAGTAGGTCTAAAACTTTGTGAGCTCTTACAACACTATAAAAAAATATTTCACAGGGAAAAGGAATACTTCTCTACTTTATCATTCTAACATTGATTATAGTGACTAAAAGTGAGTTTAGGTCCTATCTATAATCCAAATGCTGAGCTAACTTACTATTTTCTGTCACTTTTAGCGACATTAGCATTTTTGGGCAAAAAAAATTTGGGCTAAATGTAAGAAATGGTTATAGTAAGCTGCTGAGGCTGTTTATTGTGCTGAGAGTGAGAATGATGAGGATGATGCTGATGTTCTCCTACCCTGTAGGTATTAAAAGGCTCCATGCTGGTGATGACTCCGTCTTTGGCTGGGCCAGTGCTGTAACAGCATTTGCTGGAGGCATAGCTCACAAAGGCCTCATGTGCAGCTTCCTCTGTAATGGAGGGAATGCTGAAAATAAACAATAAACAATAATAAATAAATAAATACATACATACATAAATGCAACGACAGTTTTACAAGTTTAAGCTCAAAGAAGGTTTTCTGTGTGTGTTCGAGCATGTCTGGTACCTTGCGTGCCATAAGCATGGCTTCACTGTGGCTACAGACAAAGACTTTGCAGCCTGAGTGAGAAAACATGGTGCTATAGGATTTCTAGTGTGTTTGGACTGTGTATCTAAAGGGTGTGTATGTAAGATATATGCATGAATAGCTTAGCAAGGGTTAGGGTGTGTGTGTGTATAAGGGGGTTGTTTGATTTACAAACTAAACACACCTGCAATTACATTACCAATAGCTATTCCTCAGGCACCCACCCTTAGCCCACCCAGCTATTTATTTAGATATTTTTTTTAAATGTTAGTAGATTGTCCTATATATATGTTGTTTTATTTAATAATAATAATAATATATTTTTTAATAATATTATTATTTTATTATTAAAATTATTAATTTGATAATTTACCTTACATTGATTTATATTTAAGAAATATATTAAAAGTGGTGTATAAATAAAGTTATTACTGCTGTTATTATTATTAATAATAATAATAATAATATAACAATAATAATTATTATTATTATTGTTGCTGTTGTTATTATTGTTATTATTATCATTTGTACATAGTTGTAGCATTGTAGCATGTACGTTTCTGGTGTGTATGTCTGGGCAGGGTCTGGTTCAGGCATCGACACAGTCGGCATAGGAGGAGGAAGATTCCCGTCTACATCAGGGTATAAAAGATGGAGAGAGTACAAGGGGTACATAAAAGACTCATCCATACATTTAACGGAATTATTAACACAGTTAAACAGTCAAGAGTGAATAAAATGAATATAACGGTATAACGGAATAAAATGGTAAAACACCATTAAGCACCAGTTTGAACTACAGGTTTTGTAGTGACTTGTACAGTACCTCCTCCACCCTCAACTGTCCCCTCATAGCCTGGTACACTGTCAAACATACTGGCAGGGGGTGCCGACGGGACATCTGCGGCTGCTGCGGGGGCCGCCGACATAGCTGGCTCCTTTCTGGCCCTTTACACTGCATTATTAATATTCAATACATTTAAGCAAACATGAAACCATAGACTTTACTTATTGTCCAACAATTATATTCCTTGTGAATACTTTTCTCGACGTTTCTTAATAACTCGTCTTAACGTCTAAAATAAAGAAAATGTTTAGATCAAATAGAAATACGTACAGAAACTCTCATTCTATAAGCCGACACACAGGGTTTGGCCTTCATAATCTGATAGCTTACCTTCAGGCTCCTGGAAATGTTACTCAGTTGCTGCTCTGAATATGAAGTGGCTCACTATATGAACTCTGGCTGTAATCTGAGGTATCTCATATCTGGTTGACCATCTTAACCAGCTTGACCAGCTTGCAAATAAAATGCAAAGTCAATGTAAAAAAATATTCAAAGTAATTTCTTTTGGTCCATTCATCATGATATTTCAAAGAGTGACAGTGACTGTTATTAAGCATAGTAATTTATTATACTTACACACGTGGACAAAATTGTTGGTACCCCTTGATTAATGAGGGTCACAGAAATAACTTGAATCTGACAAAATTAATAATAAATAAAAATGCTATGAAAATTAACCAATGGAAATCAGACATTGCTTTTCAACCATAAACCCATGAAACAGGCCTGGATAGAAATTATGGTACCCTTAACTTAATATTTTTTTTGCACAACCTTTTGAGACAATCACTGCAATCAAACAATTCCTGTAACTGTCAGTGAGACTTCTGCACCTCTCAGCAGGCATTTTGGCCAACTCCTCATGAGCAAACTGCTCCAGGTGTCTCAGGTTTGAAGGGTGCCTTTTCCAGATGGCATGTTTTAGCTCCTTCCAAAGATGCTCAATAAGATTTAGGTCAGGGTTCATAGAAGGCCACTTCAGAATAGTCCAACATTTTCCTCTTAGCTATTCTTGGGTGTTTTTAGCTGTGTTTTGGGTCATTATTCTGTTGCAAGACCCGTGACCTGTTACTGAGACCAAGCTTTCTGACACTGGGCAGCACATTTCTCTCTAGAATCCCTTAATAGTCTTGAGATTTCATTGTACCCTGCACAGATGCAGCAAAGCAGCCCCAGAACATAACAGAGCCTCCTCTATGTTTCACAGTAGGGACAGTGTTCTTTTCTTGATGAGCTTCATTTTTCCATCTGTGAACATAGAGCTGATGTGCCTTGGCAAAAAATTCAATTTTTGTCTCATCTGTCCATAGGGCATTCTCCCAGAAGCTTTGATGCTTGTCAACATGCAGTTTGGCAAATTCAAGTCTGGCTTTTTTATAATTTGTTTTCAACAATGGTGTCCTCCTTGGTCGTCTCCCATGAAGTCCACTTTGTCTCAAACAACGACGGATGGTGCTATCTGACACTGATGTTCCTTGAGCTTGAAGTTCATTTTAATCTCTTTAGATGTTTTTCTGGGCTCTTTTGTTACCATTCGTATTATCCATCTCTTTGATTTGTCATCAATTTTCCTCCTGCGGCCACATCAAAGGAGGTTGGCTACAGTCCCATGGATCTTAAATATCTGAATAATATGTGCAACTGTAGTCACAGGAACATCAAGCTGCTTGTTGGTCTTATAACCTTTACCTTTAACATGCTTGTTTATAACTTTCTTTCTAATCTCCGGAGACAACTCTTTCCTTCAATTCCTCTGGTCCATGTTGAGTGTGGTACACACCATGTCACCAAACAGCACAGTGACTACCTGTAGCCCTATATATAGGCCCACTGACTGATTACAAGATTGTAGACACCTGTGAAGGTCATTAGTGGACACACCTGTGATTTAACAGGTCCATTTGGTCACATTCTTTTCAGGGGTACCATAATTTCTGTCCATGCCTGTTTCATGAGTTTACTTTTTAAAATAATTCTGTTGAAGCATGGTTCAAAATCAGTGTCGGATTTTCATTGTTTCATGTTCATAGAATTTTTATTTATTATTACTTTAGTCAGATCCATTGTGGGTTTTTCTTTCATTAACCGAGGGGTACCAACAATTTTGTCCACGTGTGTAATAATAATATCCTACTTCTCTAAAACATGTAATACTTTTACAGTATTTTGCTTTTAAATTCAATTTTAAAAAAGTAAAGTCCACCCTCTTTGTGGCCTGAGGTCATCTCTTTTTAATGATGAGGATGGATGTAGTGCAACCAGCTACTGCCACACCAGATCCACACCACAGTGCTCCTGCCTTACAATGCAGTTTCACAGTAAAGAGCTGTTATTCAGAATAACACTATTAAGAACACTAGAATAATACTGTTAAAATTGGTTGTTCATTTGCAGCCAAATTTCATTTTACAGTATTGAGCTGTTTTTTTTACAGTATTTTTTTTGGGGGGGGGTGGTAAGGGCATGCTAATAAATGACTAATCATATGCCTTGCCTTCCTGCGTGACCCTGTGTGGAAAAAAACAACAGGACATATGTTCCTAAGCGATAGTGCTACTTATGGACATCAGGAGGTATCAAAGGCCATTTCAATAAAAACAAATAAGGAATATTAATAGCTGGCCCATTCTGGAACTGAGGGTACATTACATGTATCTCATAACAGTCACTTCAAGAGTTCAATTCAAGAGTTTATTGTCATGTACAAAGCAGATATAAGCAGTTACACTGTACAATGACATTCTTACTCTGCAGTTCCTCCATTTACCGACATACTTTTATAAATATCAATACATACAGAGAATAAGTATAATTATATACATATATATACATATAATATATATATACACTAAAGTACACTAAAGCAAAGCTAAGCAAAAGAAAGTCACTAAGTAAAAACTGTTAAAGAGTAGAGTAGAGTTGCATGTGCATGTGTAATGTGCATTGTGCAGTACAAAAGTAAACAGGCTCATATTAATGGGTTCATCTCAGAGTGCAGCCAGTTCAGAGTGGAAGGGGGGAGGAGGTGTTCAGAAGCCTGATGGCTTGTGGATAGAAACTGTCAGTCTGGCTGTCCTGGTCTTTCACGTCCCTGTAGCATAGGAAAAATATTTATGGGGTGGTGAGAGGGGACCAAGAATGTTTGAGGGCTGGCAACCTATGACAGATGTGTATATATATATATATATATATATATATATATATATATATATACTGAATTTAATCATTGTTTGATAAACAATAGAATGTATACGCTACTAAGGAGCTTGGGCTGCCATTTACAAACTCATTTAAGATTTCATGTAAAACAGGTCAGTTCATATTAGGAATAAGTGACCACACAATGTGATCTCACTTAATATGAGGTAACACTACTGTAGGTGGGCACTGTCAAAGGAAAGGCATTAAGGTAAGACACAGGTGATGTGTGGCAGATGTGTGAGAGGGAAAGTAAATGTTTTTTGACTCTGTCAGAGTGTCAGTGTTTCAGGCAGCATTTGTACAAGAAGAAAGTATCCACAGAAGAATTTACCCATGAAGATCTGTGGACTGATCTGAACATCAATACACTGCGGTAATAAATGGATCCTGGCACCTAAACAAGGTCCTGGACATCACCTTTACTGTTTACTCTGAACACACATTCTCCCCATTTGTCCCTCAGTAGCTTGAACAGATGTATTCTGTATATACAAAAGAAGAGACATTAAAAAGAACAATAACAACAATTAACCAATTCTTCTCTTCTCCTGCCACCTATTTTCCTTCTCCTGCCACCTTTTCTCCTTCTCCTGCCACCTTATCTTTCTCATCTCTCTCTCCTGCCACCTCTTCTCCTTCTTCTGCCACCTTATCCTTCTCGTCTCTCTCTCCTGCCACCTCTTCTCCTTCTCCTGCCACCTCTTCTCTCTCCTTCCACCTTATCCTTTTCGTCTCTCTCTCCTGCCACCTCTTCTCTTTCTCCTGCCACCGTTTCTCGCTCTCCTGCCACCTCTTCTCTCTTTCCACCTTATCCTTCTATTCTCCTTCTACTGCCATATGTGAAGAGAGTGTACAGCAGGGGGCTCAGCGCCCTGGAGGGTCTCAGAGCTAACAGTTCTTGTGCTGGATGTGTGACTGCCAATTCTGACTGACTGGGGTCTGTCTGTCAGGAAGTTTAGCACCCGGTTGCAGAGAGTGGATGTCAGTCCGAGGCTGAGGGGCTCTTCTGCCAGTTTGGTTGGAATGACTGTGTTGAAAGCTGAGCTGTAGTCGATAAACAGCATTCTCACATGCATGCCACATTCAGCCAGAAATGCCTGACCTCATGGAGCAGCTGCATAGTGCTAATGAGAAAATGGTTTGTTATTTGAACTGAAGGATTTTAACGACCAAACAAAACATAACAAATTATTGTCAAATGTATTTCCAGCGCTGGCGTCATCGACTACAGCGACTAATCGTGGCAGCCCTAAAGGAAGCATAGAAAGAAAAAGCTTAATTATCACAATAATCCACATACAAGTGCATTTTGAGGAAATCCTGCTTACCTTTATGTCTGGTCTTAAGTGTGGTCACCACCACCACATTACATGAGAGAGTACATAGTATGGGAGAGTACTCAGTATGGGAGAGTACTCAGTATGAGAGAGTGCTTAGTATAAGAGAGTACTCAGTATGGGAGAGTACTCAGTATGGGAGAGTACATAGTATGGGAGAGTACTCAGTATGAGAGAGTGCTTAGTATAAGAGAGTACTCAGTATGGGAGAGTACTCAGTATGGGAGAGTACATAGTATGGGAGAGTACTCAGTATGGGAGAGTACTTAGTATGGGAGAGTACATAGTATGGGAGAGTACTCAGTATGGGAGAGTACTCAGTATGGGAGAGTACTCAGTATGTGAGAGTACATAGTATGGGAGAGTACTCAGTATGGGAGAGTACTTAGTATGTGAGAGTACATAGTATGGGAGAGTACTCAGTATGGGAGAGTACATAGTATGGGAGAGTACTCAGTATGTGAGAGTACTCAGTATGGGAGAGTACTCAGTATGGGAGAGTACATAGTATGGGAGAGTACTCAGTATGGGAGAGTACATAGTATGGGAGAGTACTCAGTATGGGAGAGTACATAGTATGGGAGAGTACTCAGTATGTGAGAGTACTCAGTATGGGAGAGTACTCAGTATGGGAGAGTACATAGTATGTGAGAGTACTCAGTATGAGAGAGTACTCAGTATGGGAGAGTTCTTAGTAGTTTTAAGAATGTGTCACTACTGATGTATTTTTTTCTGGGATCACATGTATCACAATAAATATTGTGTATCATAAAAATGTCTTTAAACATCATGATTATAATATTTGTACCATACAGCCCAGCCCTACAACTGCATTACAAGTGAATTCAAGTCACAGCCATAATCAGGGCTTTTTCTCTGAAGCTCTAAATCATTAATCAAATTAAACAGTAATTATAGCCCCGACTTTAGCCTGAATAAGACAATCATGGTAATTACATCTTTAAATTCTAATTAAACAGATCAGATCATTAGTCACATGATGCGTAAAGTAATCGCTGTAAAGCCTGTGAAAGTATTTGCTTTTCTTGATAAATCCATAATTTCCAGATACAAGCCAGATCAGAGCATGCCAATGCTGAGGTCTGCAAACAGTGGGGTTTCAGAAATGCAGGGTGGGCTGTAGCTCTTTGCTCTATCAGAGCAATGACTTGACTGGTCAGTAGAAATACACTATATGGACAAAAGTATTGGGACACTTGCTTTTATCCAAAAGCTGTTTATCCTGCTTTAGTTGGAGTTATGTTCTCTACTGTCAGGGAAGAAGGCTTTATTCTAGATTTATTAGATGGAGCATTGCTGTGATGTGATGTGTTTGCTGGGATTTGATTGCATTCTGCAACAAGAGTGTTGGTGAGGTCAGGATGTTGGATGATCACCAACTCACCTCATCCCCAACTACCCAGCTCATCTCAAAAATACTGGATGGTGCACCATCCATCATTCCAGAGAACTGCTCCACAGCTCAATGCTGGGTTTTTTTATATCCCTCTAGTCCACGCTTGGCATTAGGCAGCATGGTGCCAATAGATTCATGTTCATCTGGTTCAGAGTCCTATTCTATCGGCAGTACTTCTCTACAGGGACTAGACAAGCTGTTTGCATTTTAGCAGTGGGTGTAACTTAAAGTTGATGAATGCATTCATTAAAAGGGGGGCTACAAACATTTAGATATATAGTGTATGTGGGGGTGGGGAGGTGGTCATCAGATGCTCAAGCTAAAAGTGCCAGTCTTACAGCACTTGCATTTACAACAATATTAAAGCATTAAATGAACATTAAATGGAGTCCTTGACCCTTGGCTCCATAAAGAATCATGTTTGTAATAGAGATGTTTGTGAAGATCCTTAGATGCTACCATCATGCCTCAATGCCTCTTTCTAAGAATTAAAAAAAAGAAAGAAAGAAAAGGAAGAATCAGACTCACAAGGTCTCGGGTAGAAGGGTTCTCTCCAATGTGGGGCTTAAAATATACAGAGACAGAAACAAGTTACTTAGAGTTTTAGATACTTGAACACTACTGAGCAACATGATACAGTGTGTACATCACAATAAAACACCACCAACAACAACAATCAGCTACAGTAACAAAACAGGACGCAATGTAAAACTTATTTTAGGTATTTCACTGAAATTGGACTTTAAATTGGACCTTTCAAGTTACTTGAAATATAAAATAAACTATAATAATGTGCAGCTATAGCAAATAGTATTATAGTTAGCAGTAGCAAAGTGGAGCAAAATATATATAAAATACAGTATACAGTAAATTTAACATAGTGGATTCATAATTTTACAATATAGATTTATATGCATAGAATATAGATAATATATCACATGTAGCTAGATATATTCTATTCAGCTAAATATTTTATTCTATTCTATTATTAATTGGAAATAAATGCTATCAATAAAGAACTAGAAATACAGTCACTAAACAATATAAAAAAAAGTCAGACATTGAATTTTACCTTTGGTGACCATGTAGGTTGGTGGAGCTAATGGAAAGTGACAATAATTAATTAAAATAATTTATCAGATAATGAAGTTGTAAATTAAGCCACTACTTCACAGGTCAGTCATTGCGGCGCAGTGTTTCATATGAGAATATAAGAAAAAAAATAAACAATGTAACATAATTGAACAGTTCTTTTAAAGAATATGGAACAGATTTATTAAACTTATTTATATGGGGTTCATTTTAGGCTGGGGCAGATATATATGAATATTAGGCAAAATATGAGCAATAGCAATTTTCAAAGCTTTACAAAAACAACAAAGTCTTTCAGAATCTGAACTGTGGTGGGAAAACAGACATCTCAATAGTTACTATACCTCTAACAGCTTAAAAATATAATGGCAAGCACAAAAGATTAATTATGAGAGATGAATGGCAGGTACTCCATACATCAAAACACAACATCAGTCTCGTATGTAAGACTAATTATGAACTGAAAGTGTTTTATAGCATCTGATTAAATAAAATAAATGTAAAAAATAAATCCAAATATAAATCTTCCTTTGAGCGACTTTATAAGATGGTGAAGCAAAAAGTAGAAACAGTAAACAGACAAAAACAAAGTTACTACATTCTGATGATGTTTCCTTTTTCTGGTATGCTATTTCTTTTACTTTTATGTTAAAGAAATAATCATCACAATTGATATTACTCAATATTTACTCAATATTTTAACCCTTTTACTCAGAAAACAAACATCAACAACAAAAAATAAATAGATGTAAGAACAACGTCTGTATAGCAGAGAGTTGTTTCAGAAAAGCGACACGGACGCGAGACGGAAGCTGTAAAAATAGACAATTGGCGCGGTGTAGGAAAGCAATGAGCATCACAACGTGCCCTAAGTCTTAAGGTTAATGAGCAAAGTGCATTTCCTTAAAGCAACACAGAATAGTTGCACAGCTTAAATGGTCCAATCTACCTGTTAAGCTGTTGCTACGTGGTTGCTATTGTATTCCAGGTGGTGGCTGGGTGGTTAATATGGTATCCCAGCTAGTTGCTATACTGTTAAGTGCTTCCTAGATGGGTACTACACTGTTGCAAGGTGATTGCAATGAAATTTTAGGCAGCTGCTATGGTGTTTAGAGGTTGACATGGTATCCCAGATGGTTGACATAGTGTCTCAGGTGGTGGTCAAGTTGTTCTGTGGTACTTAATGTGGTTTCTTTGGTGTAATTTGTGTATTTGTATCAAGTGACATGAGAAGGGTACCATTAATTTCTGTGGGGATAAAAGTCTGCAAACATCGGTTGCTACACAGGAACCATGCATTCGACCAAAAAGCTGTATACCAGCATGAATCACACAATCGGACTGAACAGTCTGGAGTGGGAATGGTGTCGATATCTCAGGATGAGTATTCTGAATAAAGACTAGAATAATATAAATTATATAAAAACATAGTTGTCCACCGCCTTGCTGTAATATTTTAATAATAAGCCTAGACTTGAAGTAGTAGCAGCTGGTGTAGCACAGCAGGTAACATCATCGCCTTCTCTATTGCAGACCAAGATTCAGTTGCCCAGTTGACGTGGTAGTATTGGCACCATGATTAATGCCAGGTGTGGGCTAGAGGGGAATAAAGCCCCCCAGCATTGAGCTGTAGAGCAGTGGAAGAGCTGTGTTCTCTGGAATGATAGCCGGCCCCTGCAGTACTTTTGGGTGAGTTGGGAAGTTAAAGTTTTTGTTTTTGTACAGAGAAAAAAAAACATTGTGCTCAAAAGTTCTTACCTTTCTAGTGTTGGGAGCATTGATAGTGTTGCTTTGATAGTAAGAGTACCAGATTGTGAAAAAATGGAAAATGTTGACAAATTAATTATTAAAGAAAACTACTCCTGGAAGCACAGCATTGGAATTACAGACAGCTTGTGAATTTCCCCACTGCGGGACTAATAAAGGATTATCTTATCTTATCTTAGCTTACACTGAAGGAAAAAAATAATAAATAAAATCCCTTTAAAGAAGTCTACTGTTATCCATGAAAAACCACTAAGTTAGTATACAAATGTGTATTTTATTTATTAAAATAAAATTAGGCAAAATACTTAGATACTCAGAAAGATTCTTCTTTTTATCAGATACAGGATCATGTGAAACTACAAAAGAATAACAAAATAAAACAGCCCAGACAGCAATTATATATGATCATTCACAATACGGCAAGTTACAATCAGTAAGTGCAAATATTAATGTGACGGATATTCTGAGTAAAGAACAAAGACCCTGGCTCCTTCATTATCATCTACATATTAGCCCTCATTTGCACATTTGGCTGAATATTATTGGCATCAGGGAGGCTAACATGTTCAGCTCTTCACAGGGAAAACAGGACTTCCCAGCAAGTGCATTACAGTATAGGTCTTTTCTTAAGCTGCTCTTTGGCTGTTTTGAGGAAATCATCAAGGTATTCCAACATACAAAAATCAATAGGACTAATACGTGTAAAGGCTTTTTCTGACATCAGACTTTTTCCCTTTTGGCAACTTCTTTGTTAAGTTCAGTTTTTGGCAACGTCATGTTATGTGTATCCCTGCTAAACAGCACCAACTACAGGCCGAACAGAGATATTGCACACTTTCAAAAGCCAGAGTGTGTGTATGTGTGTGTAGAACAGTATTTATTAATTTAGGCTCTACAGCACCCCTGACCTGCATAGTTTAGTAATGCCCTGCTCTATCATGCCCTGCCCACCTCAGGGAAGGTTTGTTAATTAGTAACAGAGGGGTTAATAAGTTAAAGTGAAAACCTCATAAGATAAGGTTAAGGGTTAAAACATCAGTGTCTGTAAATATGTATTTTAAACTTGCACCTGATTCAGGTCAGAGGACACTGCAGTGCAGGTCAGGCCAACTAAAAATGATACAGTAACTGATTGAAGAGTGTTTTTTTAGTAAGTAAGTTTAAAGTTAGTTTTGTCAAAAGTTCCTAACTCAGTTCTTTTTATTTCTGTATGCTGAAATTGATTAAATTATATAAGATTTTGAAAGTGTAGTCTGTGGCTCCTTCCTCTCAATCTGTTTATTCCCATCTGCAGGTTACAACTCCTTGTAATGGCATGATGCCCCCAGACTGGGAGGCTTTTGTCAATGGAGCCCTAAACCCTTGCTTGATGAGCAGCAGTTAGACCGTAGGGCCGGTCTACAGCTGTAAACTAGCACTAAATAATGCCTTTCCCTTCTTTCTTGGACACAGAAATGTACATGATTTCATAAGTTCAAATCCTATCACCAACACAACCCTCTAGTTCTAACCTGCAGAACAGTGAATAAACAGATTGAGGGGGCGGAGCCACAGACTAAACATCTTACACAGTATTAATCAGTTTCAGCTGCTGCTCATTTACTGATGTTTTTGAGCCTTAACTCAATATGTACTGCTGATCAAACTGAGATGCAGAAGTAAAAAAAAAAAAGAGTTAAAAGTACTTCTGACTAAACTAACACCCTATAACCAATTACTGCATCATTTTAAGTTTGCCTTTATTTTTTCCCCCAGTGTGCTTAGAACTGGGGTGAATATCTCTACATTGGTGTTTCCCTGCTCCAGTTCTATACAGCACAGATTCAGTGTTTTCCCAGCTCTGACAATAACTGAGTCGAATAATCAGGTATTGAGCTGAACTGGGTGTGTAAGGGTGGGACAGCATAACATAACATTTCAGAGCAGAGGGGATTGCAGGACCTGAGCTGAGAAACATAGAGCTAGATACACAAAATCAATGGTACTGTATTCCATTTCTCCAGCAGCAGGGCTTCACTGTGTTGAACTACATCACTGAGCAGCAGCAAGTGGCCGGGTAGTCATCAGCATTCACGCTCATCTCATTCCCATACACGTAGTAGATGTGAGTCTTCCCTTTCCATGAGTAGGTTACCCGCGTTACAGGGATCAGCTCAATGGTGTGGCGCTACAGTGAGAAAGATTTACAGTCAGTGCAGTGTCAATACCACACAGCTGGGGCTTCCTGGGACTGTTAGATATGCACCAATGCAGAAATGTGATATTTTTCATGAACAGTTATGTGAAACAATTAGAACACCCTGTTTTTAAACATATTTAATCATGGAGATTTACACACGTGGACAAAATTGTTGGTACCCCTCGGTTAATGAAAGAAAAACCCACAATGGTCACAGAAATAACTTGAATCTGACAAAAGTGATAATAAATAAAAATGCTATGGAAATTAACCAATGAAAACCAGACATTGCTTTTCAACCATGCTTCAACAGAATTATTTAAAAAAATAAACTCATGAAACAGGCCTGGACAGAAATGATGGTACCCTTAACTTAATATTTTTTTGCACAACCTTTTGAGACAATCTCTGCATTCCTGTAACTCTGAATGAGACTTCTGCGCCTTTCAGCAGGTATTTTGGCCAACTCCTCATGAGCAAACTGC
This sequence comes from Salminus brasiliensis, assembly GCF_030463535.1. Lineage (NCBI taxonomy): Eukaryota > Metazoa > Chordata > Actinopteri > Characiformes > Bryconidae > Salminus > Salminus brasiliensis. The sequence goes on from NC_132883.1 coordinate 5,232,921, forward strand.
TCCAGTTGTCTCAGGTTTAAGGGGTGCCTTTTCCAGACGGCATGTTTCAGCTCCTTCCAAAGATGCACAATAGGATCTCGGTTAGGGCTCATAGAAGGCCACTTTAGAATAGTCCAATGTTTTCCTCTTAGCCATTCTTGGGTGTTTTTAGCTGTGTTTTGAGAAATTCCAGTCTGGATTTGTATGAGAAATTCCAGTCTGGATTTAGACCCAATCACAGTATGAGAAATTCCAGTCTGGATTTAGACCCAATCACAGCACAGAGACAGCCCTAGTGAAGATTACGAATGATCTCCTTCTTGCCTCTGATCAAGGCTACGTATCTTTATTAGTCATACTAGACCTTAGTGCAGCCTTTGATACAATAGATCATACTATATTACTAGAAAGATTAGAGAAAATGGTTGGAATCACAGCCCTATCATTGGTTCCAATCATATCTAACGGGACGCTTTCAATTTGTAAAGATAAAAGATTTATCTTCAAACTACGCAGAAGTAAGATATGGAGTTCCGCAAGGCTCAATTTTAGGACCGCTATTATTTACATTATACATGTTACCACTGGGCTCAGTTATAAGCAGACATGGCGTTAATTTCCATTTCTATGCAGATGACACACAGCTCTATATATCAGCCAAACCTGACGATAAATTTAGACTACACAAAATGGAGGACTTTGTAAAGGATATAAAACTCTGGATGTCACATAACTTCCTTCTCCTCAACAGTGACAAAACTGAAGTTCTCCTTTTAGGTCCAAAAGACTCTAGAAATAAACTATCAGACTTAATGTTAGACTTGGCTGATGCTTCCATCATTCCTGGTTTAGCAGCTAAAAATCTTGGCGTCACATTCGACTCAGATTTATCATTTGAGCAACATATAGCTAATATTAGTAGAACAGCCTTTATGCAGCTTAGGAACATCTCCAAACTAAGAAACTCCTTATCACTACAAGACGCAGAAAAGCTAGTACACGCTTTTATTACCTCAAGGCTAGATTACTGTAATGCACTTTTGTCAGGTTGTTCCAGCAGGAACCTCAATAAACGTCAGCTGGTGCAAAATGCTGCAGCCAGGGTCCTTACTAAAACTAGAAAATTTGACCATATCAGTCCAGTTCTATCAGCACTTCATTGGCTCCCAGTTAAATTCCGTATTGAATACAAAATTCTTCTATTAACATATAAAGCCCTACATGGCCTCGCTCCTGAGTACCTGCAGGATCTTATAGTATATTACGAACCATCAAGACTACTTAGATCTCAGGGTGCTGGCCTCTTACGCGTTCCCAAAATTCAGAAAACCTCAGCAGGGGGAAGAGCCTTTTCTTATAAAGCCCCCCAACTCTGGAATAACCTTCCAGATAATGTTCGGGACTCAGACACAGTCTCAATCTTTAAATCTAAGCTGAAAACTTATATGTTTAGTTTAGCTTTTGGTAATTAATGTTTCTTAGATAAGGGCTGCAGGTCCAGGGGTTCGCGAACCCAGGGAATTGTAGTACACTGAGATGCTGGAGCTGTCGTCTCGCTGCTTACACGCGATCACTCAGGTTTGTTGACGGTGGAGCAGATAGATGCTGGTGTTCTCAGGGTGCACCCGTGTCCGTGTTACCTTCTGGCTCTCTCCTTTTAATTATGCTGTGATAATCAGACCTGCCGGAGTCGTCAGACATACCCTGATGCTGATGCTCAACATTCTCTGCCCTCCATAAAATTCCTCTTAGAACTAACTTTTCTCTTTTTCTCTTTTTACCTTCTTCGAGTAAATGGCCACCAAGCCCGACCTGCTGGAAGATTGCCCTCTGAGGTCCCCTCTACCTGCGTCTAACCAGCTGCCACCTACCAGTCCGGCCAGCGGGTCCCCCCCAACCCGCCACCACCTATGGCTCACCCACCTGCCGCTGCTGCCTGTTTGGTGGCCGTGCTGAAACCTAGATGGACTCGTGTCTGTCTGACACTATTAATATCACCACTATTAACTGTCTGTTGTATCTGGTTTGGTAATTTTTATCATTAATGATTAAATAGTCTGGCCAGAGGAGGATGGGTCCCTCTTGTGAGTCTTGGTTCCTCCCAAGGTTTCTTCCTCCAGCTCTGAGGGAGTTTTTCCTTGCCACTGTCGCTGTTGGCTTGCTCACGGGGGTCTTTGATCCTTCATGTTATTTCTTCTTTCTTCTCTGTCTCTGTCCTTTATTAAGTACTAATTATGTAATTATGTATTATCTTTGTGACGACAACAGTTGTAAAAAGCGCTATACAAATAAATTTGACTTGACTTGACTTGACTTTTGGGTCATTATCCTGTTGCAAGACCCATGACCTGTTACTGAGACCAAGCTTTCTGACACTGGGCAGCACATTTCTCTCTAGAATCCCTTGATAGTCTTAAGATTTCATTGTACCCTGCACAGATTCAAGACACCCTGTGCCAGATGCAGCAAAGCAGCCCCAGAACATAACAGAACCTCCTCCATGTTTTACAGTAAGGGTCTGTGAACATAGAGCTGATGTGCCTTGAAAAAAAAAGTTCCATTTTTGTCTCATCTGTCCATAGGACATTCTCCCAGAAGCCTTGGGGCTTATCAACATGTCGTTTGGCAAATTCCAGTCTGGCTTTTTTAATGATTTGTTTTCAAAAATGGTGTCCTCCTTGGTCATCTCCCATGAAGTTCACCTTTTATCTCTTTAGAAGTTTTTCTGGATTCTTTTATTACCATTCGTATTATCCGTCTCTTCGATTTGTCATCAATTTTCCTCTTGCGGCTACGTCCAGGAAGATTGGCTACAGTCCCATGGATCTTAAATTTCTTAATAATATGTGCAACTGTAGTCACAGGAACATCAAGCTGCTTGGAGATGGTCTTGCTTGTCTATAATTTTCTTTCTAATCTCCTGAGACAACTCTTTCCTTCACTTCCTCTGGTCCATGTTGAGTGTGTTACACACCATGTCACCAGCACAATGACTACCTGTAGCCCTATATATAGGCCCACTGCCTGATTACAAGATTGTAGACACCTCTGATGCTAATTAATTAATTAATTAATCCATTTGGACACATTATTTTTAGGGGTACCATCATTTCTGTCCAGGCCTGTTTCATGAGTTTACTTTTTAAAATAATCCTTTTGAAGCATGGTTCAAAATCAGTGTTGGATTTTCATTTGTTCATTTTCATAGATGTTTTAATTTATTATTACTTTTGTCAGATTCAAGTTATTTCTGTGACCATTGTGGGTTTTTCTTTCATTAACCGAGGGGTACCAACAATTTTGTCCACGTGTGTAAATCTCCATGATTAAATATGTTTAAAAACAGGGTGTTCTAATTGTTTCACATAACTGTTCATGAAAAATATCTTTTTCTTTCATTAACCTAGGGGTACCAACAATTTTGTCCACGTGTGTTATCTTCAATTAACTCCTTAAACAGTCTATTGCTGTTTACCTGGCTATACGCGTTTAGGTATTTGCTGTAAGTAGTGTAGTTAGTTACGAGTCACTACTGATATATGGAATAGCAGTACCTGTTGGAGAATGCGGGACACCTGTCCATACTTGGACTGATGTTCTCTTAGTAAGCGTTCAGAAGCTTGGGCCACTGCAGGGTCCGGAAAACCCATCACTGGGTAAAGCTACAACACAAATCACAGAACACACAGCACTGTTATTTTCTCACTTTCTGCTTTCTTGTCATCCACTAGTTAAACAACAATAGTTGTTTAAATGTGTGTGAAAAAGAGAGAGTATGTGTATGTGTATAATTACCATATATTGGGAGTCTTTGAACATTTCCCTGCCAGAGACTTTACTTAAATTCTCCAATCTCAGACCGCTCGACTGCTCCCCCACAAAATCTTCCTTATTATCGATCCTGAGAAGCACAGAAATCGGCATACTTCACATTTTAGACAAAACAGGTTCACAGAAAATGAACCACGTTACAAGTGAAATAAGTATTGAACACGTTACCAGTTTTCTGAGTAAATACATTCATAAAGGTGATATATATATATATATATATATATATATATATATATATATATATCAGGTCAGGTGATTGACTGGGTCGTTCTAGCAGCATTATTTTTCTTTCTCTGAAACCAAATGAGAGTTTCCTTAGCTGTGTGTATGGGATCAGTGTGCACCTTCGTTTCATCTTTATCATCCTGGTAGATGGCAGCAGATTGTCTCAGTACATTTGTCCATTCATCCTTCCTTCAATAATATGAAGCATACCAGTACTGTATGCTGAAAACAGCCCCACACCCAAATGTCACTGTAAGTATGGTGTTCTGGGTGATATGCAGGGCCCTTTGACTTCCAAACATGGTGTGTATTATGGCATCCAAAGAGTTTGGTCTAATATCTTGTCTAAATGGAGTCTTGCTGGGTGAGCGGGCAGACAGGCCATGCCGGCTGAGTGCATTACTTACAGTGGGGAGAACAAGTATTTGATACACTGCTGATTTTTCAGGTTTTCCCACTTGCAAAGCATGTAGAAGACTGTAATTTTTATCATAGGTACTCTTCAACTGTGAGTGATGGAATCTAAAACAAAAATCCAGAAAAATACATTGTATGATTTTTAAATAATTAATTTCCATTTTATTGTGGGAAATAAGTATTTGATACACCAGAAAAAGAAACTTAATATTTGGTACAGAAACCTTTGTTTGCAATTACAGAGATGAGACGTTTCCTGTAGTTCTTGACAAGGTTTGCACACACTGCAGCAGGGATTTTGGCCCACTCCTCCATACAGATCTCCTCCAGAGCCTTCAGGTTTCGTGGCTGTCGCTGGGCCACACGGACTTTAAGCTCCCTCCAAAGATTTTCTATTGGATTCAGGTCTGGAGACTGGCTAGGCCACTCCAGGACCTTAAGATGTTTCCTACGGAGTCACTCTTTAGTTGCCCTGGCTGTGTGTTTTGGGTCGTTATCATGCTGGAAGACCCAGCCACGACCCATCTTCAGCGCTCTTACTGAGGGAAGGAGGTTGTTGGCCAAAATCTCACGATACATGGCCCCATCCATCCTTCCCACAATACAGTGCAGTCGTCCTGTCCCCTTTGCAGAAAACATGACTTTCTCCCATTCCTCCTCTGGATCATTCAGATGGTCATTTGCAATCTTCAGACGGGCTTTGACATGCGTTGGCTTGAGGAAGGGCACCTTGCGTGCACTGCAGGATTTTAATCCTTGACGGCGTAGAGTGTTACTGATTGTTTTCTTTGAGACTGTGGTCCCAGCTCTATTCAGGTCATTGACCAGGTCCTGCCGTGTAATTCTGGGCTCATTCCTCACCTTCCTCAAGATCATTGATGCTCCACGAGGTGAGATCTTGCATGGCGCCCCAGACCGAGGGAGATTATCCGTTATTTTGCATTTCTTCCATTTTCTAATAATTGCACCAACAGTTGTTGCCTTCTCACCAAGCTGCTTGCCTATTGTCCTGTAGCCCATCCCAGCCTTGTGCAGGTCTACAATTTTATCCCTGATGTCCTTACAAAGCTCTCTGGTCTTGGGCATTGTGGAGATGCTGGAGTCTGACTGATTGAGTGTGTGGACAGGTGTCTTTTATACAGGTAACGAGTTCAAACAGGTGCAGTTAATACAGATAATGAGTGGAGAACAGGAGGGCTTCTTAAAGAAGAAGTAACATGTCTGTGAGAGCCAAAATTCTTACTGGTTGATAGATGATCAAATACTTATTTCCCACAATAAAATGGAAATTAATTATTTAAAAATCATACAATGTATTTTTCTGGATTTTTGTTTTAGATTCCATCACTCACAGTTGAAGAGTACCTATGATAAAAATTACAGTCTTCTACATGCTTTGCAAGTGGGAAAACCTGAAAAATCAGCAGTGTATCAAATACTTGTTCTCCCCACTGTATTGGTTTCTTTGAAACAATTGAACCTGCTGGTTCCAGGTCTTTCTGTAGCTCTCCACAGGTGGTCCTTGGCTCTTGGACAGCTCCTCTGATAATTCTTCTTACACCTCTGTCTGAAATCTTGTGGGGAGCACCTGGTGGTGGCCGGTTTATGGTAAAATGATGTTCTTTCTACTTCCAGATCATAGCCCCAACAGTGCTCACTGGAATCTTCAGTAGTTTAGGAATTCTTTGGTAACCAGTGTCATCAGTATGTCTTGCAACAATAAGGTTTTGAAGGTCTTTTGAGAGCTCACTGGTTTTACCCATCATGAGATGTTTCTTGTGTGGCACCTTGGTACTGAGACCATCAGTTAAACCAGCTGATTAATTACTGATAGATTTCAGCTTGTGTCATGACTTTCCATGGCTTTTTGCACCTGTATTTCACATGTTCAGAACTTTTTCCCTGTGTAATTTCTCATTATTACACGACTTAATTTATAGACATCTATGGTTGGATTTTGTATGTGTGTATTGAATGTGTTGTTATTGAAATCTGGTGAGAATTTCATGTCAACAGCAACTTTAGAAATATATTTACTAAAACAAATTGGTGCCGTCTTCAATACTTATCTAATAATCTTCGCCACTGTTTATATTGTGGTACAAGTCACTGATATTCCATACTAACTGGACAGTAGTTTGGTATTATAAAAGAAAGTGGTATCATGTGAAAGATGCTTCAGTGCCACAGATCTTACCATTGGACCTTGAGGTTGATAAATACAAGGAGCTGTCTCTTCCCATTGCAGGTGTCGCACTGTTTAGAGCCCTGTCCACTGCACCTAAGGCAGCTAAAAGAAACACAACAGCAGTTTAACATTTTAACAGCTGCTTAGATTAAACGATTTTCTCCCTTTCCATGTGGTGAACATTATTCTACACTATATGTCCAAAAGTTTATGGACACCCCTTCTAATGAATGTATTCAGCTACTTTAAAGTTGCACCCATTTCTGACACAGATGCACACATAGCTTACTGTACTGCCAATAGAAGGACCAGACAGGCATGAACCTATTGGCACCATGTTGCCTAATGCCAGGTGTGGGCAAGAGGGGTATAAAGCCCCCCAGCATTGAGCTGTGGAGCAGTGGACGAACTGGCTTCTCTGGAATGATAGTTGGTGCTCCATACAGTACTTTTGGGATGAGTTGGGGATGAGGTAGGACTAGTGATCATCCATTATCCTGACCTCGTTAACACTCTTGTTATTGAATGCAATGAAATCCTCACAGCAAAGCTCCAAAATCTAGTAGAAAGCCTTTTTCCCTGGACAGTAGGGACAGTTACTCCAACAAAAGCAGGATAAACTCGTTTTAATATCCTTGATTTCAGAATAAACAATGAATGAGCAGGTGTCCCAATACTTTAGTCCATATCCTGTATGTCCTCTTAAGCCAAAGCACTAAGAACCAGGCATCCATGTTAAGAAAGCAATAGTAAGAAAATGTGAAGAGTTGCTTACTTTTCCCTCCCGCGGCCACTGCAGTGCATGCAGCGATCGTTAGTCGGGCGGAAACCAGTGCCGTTACACACCCAGCAAACTTTCTGTAAGAGGATCAGATTAGAAAATATAACTGTTAAGAATTTTTAATGATAACAATAGATTAATAAGAAGGAGAATAGAATGCCAAACTGCTGACTCCCCATTTCCTCACGATTTACACTCCCAACAGTTACACATACTCAGCCCACTAGAGAAAGCTCTAGTTAAAGCTGGCAAAATGGTGAAGCATATGTTGGTGTTGACACTGGTGAGCAGCTCATCACCTCCAGACTCTGCTACTTATGGGAATGCAGGTTCCTACATGATTCAGGACCCGGAGAGAGCAAGGCCAATTGTGCTCTCTCTGGCTTCATCTGCTGATAGCAGGCAGCATGACCTGGGATTCCAACCAGCGATTCTTGGGTCACAGTGGCAGTGGTAGTGACCATTCGGAGCCAACCTGCTTAAATGTTTAAATGTTTTTTACCAGTAAGATTCGAGACCAAAGCCAAACCCAAGGGGGCACAGCTAAATGCTCCTCCATAAAAGGAAAATCAGTGTGCTTCATTTTGAGTCAAAATAACAGCAATAACAGTTCCAAACAAATCGACTTACTTATTATTTATACATCACACCACAATTTACAGTAGTCTGTAAATGCCTTTTTTGGCACCTTTAAGCAGTATTTGTGACCCATAAAATGAAACTCACGTTCCCACTGCCAGCACACTCCTTGCACGGCATCCTCCCCATGCCCAGACACGCATGGCAATTCTGTGGACAATAAAAAAAAGTTGCATAAAAGTTACATATGCACTGATATGAGATATCTGGGCTAATAAAGATCAGCAGTAATTCACAGCTTATTTTGACAGACACCAAATTTAAGATAACTCTAAATGTTGGGTTTCCTCGGGGGGGGGGGTTGTAATTGAACTAGCATGCTTATACACTTTAAATCATAATGTATTGTTTATTTATTATTATACCACAGTCAGCCCAGACCCGCTATTGGCTGAGAGACGTTCTAGGAGTGATACTAGCACTTTTAAGTATTATTCTGCCACATACAACCCAGTTACGATGCCAGTGCTTACAAGACAAAAACACCAGCCATAACAAAGCAGCAGTGTTATAATTATAAGTAAACGACGGCCAGCATTAATCACATTTGACGTGCCCTACTGTAATAATACTGTTATTCACACAGCGTCCCAAACCACACGTACAAGTACACTAACCACAGACATGTGCACCATTTAAGGTTGAATGGATGATTGTAATACAGAGCAGGCGAACCCAAATAAAGTTCAGCTTCACATAAATGTACATTCTTATTATTTAACAGATTTGTCAGTGTGTGTAGCCATGGGATTAAAATAACTGTAACATTGCCTAATGTTTTGGCTGTTGCTTGTAACCATGATAATTGGATTATGAACTGTTCATAATCCAAGAACTGTTTATGAATTGTTGACATGATATTATGATATTATTGACTACTGTGACTACTACTACTGGGCATAAGATACTGATGATGTTTTAGAAGTGCTGTGACAGAGAGGATGGGACTATTTTACCTTGCAGAATGTTGATAAACCGACTGTACACAAACTTGGGCAGGTGGTTTTAATGTTATGGGTGGTGAAAATGACAGGAATTCCTTCACAGATCAACCCCCTACTATAATATCTGTTCAAAAATCAATACCTGATAAAAATGGGCATATTGGCACTATTCTTTTCTATTCTATTCTAATCTATTCTATTCTATTATCAGATATGATCAGATATTGGCACTGTTGTACTAATCTTGACCACAGCATTGACATCAGTTACATCATTATTAGTAGTAAATTGTATTAGCTTATTAGCGAAATCTAACCTAACAATATTGCTATATATATTATTAACCCCCATAACATTATAACCACCCACCTAATGTTGTGTACATTCCCCTCATGCCACCAAAAAAGCTCTAACCCGTCAAGGCATGGTATCTGACACAAGACGTTAGCACCAGATCCTTTATGAGGTGGGGTCTCTATGGATCACATCACTGGTGGCCATGACCTTGTCGACGGTTCACCGGTTTTCCTTCCTTGGAGCGTTTAAGTAGTAAGTACTGACCACTGCATACCAAGGACACCCCATAACACCTGTCTGATGTTTTGGAGATGTTCTGACCCAGTCGTCTAGACGTCACAGTTTGTCTCTTGTCAAAGTGTCTGAGATTCTTACACTGATATTAACACATCACCTTCAGGAACTGACTGTTTACTTGCTGCCTAATATGTTTATGTCATTTTTTGATAGGGGCCACTGGAAACAATGGCAATGTTCTTCACGTCACATCTCTGTGGGTTTACTGTTGCTCATATAGGAGCACAGTCTGTGACAGCTTGCATCCTGCCCACTGCAGGTGTTAACCAGAACTCTGTCAGAGTGCCTTTGCTAGTTCTTCCTCTGCTAAACAGCTTTTCAGTCCTATTTTGCTGCTCTTTTGGTGGGCATTAGTAAACCTAAGGCTCAAGTCTATGATAATGTTCTGTACTATTAAGCTAATAATCTTCTACCTAAGGTCTTCAATTGAAGTTATCAAATAAGCCCAAAAATCATAATATATCGGAATATATAAGCAAATTCTGAAAAAAAGCTCATAAGCCCCCCCCCACTTCACACTGACAGGATGCACCCTAGCCTAGTTTACAACTGATGACGCCTACACTATACAATGTAACAACTGTAACACATCAAAGAATATGGAGTTGTGTAATAACCAAAGACCAAGCACACAGCAGGCACCTCCACAATACCTGACACACCTCCACCTACCTCCACTCCATTACTCAAAAAACCTGGAAGTTGTGTTCTTTACCTTGACTGAGGAGGTGTAAGGCACTCTGATGTTCTGTGTGTTGTCCTGGAAGAAGGCTGGCACCTGGGCTGGTATCTCCCATGGGCCTGGTGCACGCTGGATCCCTGCATCTACAGGCTGATCTGAAAAACAGGCAGAACATTGTCTCCATCATCTGACACAGTGAACTGTGGGAATACTTTGTCCATATTGTTTTTAGAATTTATTTATAACTGTATTTAATTTCTTTATATTAATTTAGTAACCCCATCCCCACTCATCTGAACTAGGACATGTATCCTTGCGACACAAGTAAAGCCAGCCACTGCCTCTTTTTGAACTCTTCGAACTGCAGCACGGTTCCCTAGCTCCAATATCACTACCTCTTTTTACGCAGCTTTGCTACACTAGAAGTGATGTGGGAGGAACAAACCAACCAAGGGGTGCCACCAACTCTGAGAAAGCAAGGCTATTCGTCATCCCTTAAGATCCATGGAAGACAAGCATTCAGAATGGCAAGCATTTCTGTCCTGGCACCAAAGTGGTGGAATGAACTTCTCCTGGGTGTCTGAGCAGAGTTGCTCGCTGTCAGGAGTACTTGTAGTGAAGTGTAGTGTAGAGTATTATGGTCTCCATTTGGACTTTTGCGTTTAGTAGTATCTAAGCTTAGAGGTATCTTTGGATCCTAGTCAATACAAACTGTATTGCTAAATGCCTTTAATGTCAATGTAAACAAATGCGAGTGTTCAGCTGTCCATGTGGGGTCACTCATAGCTTCTATGCGTTTCTAACAGTCAGGTAACATTTAATTACACTCCATAAATGTAGTTCAAGAGCACAAAATAGCCATTCTGAAATATTACAGCTTGAAAAGCCGTCTGACTGCTTCTTACTGGTATAAGGCTCGTGAAGCCATTCAGTAGATCTGGACTCAGTGAAGGTTTCCAAGCGATACTATGAGAAACAAAAGGAGCAAAAGGAGGAAATTAAGTACACATACAGGAAGGTTAGGTCACAGGCAAACATATTATTACTCCCTGTCTTGCACACATTTGCTACTTACTGAAACACTGTATCTCCAAAGGTTTTTAAATGAGGTAATTTGCTTGCTACTCCTTTAACCAAGTAGGTCTAAAACTTTGTGAGCTCTTACAACACTATAAAAAAAATATTTCACAGGGAAAAGGAATACTTCTCTACTTTATCATTCTAACATTGATTATAGTGACTGAAAGTGAGTTTAGGTCATATCAGTATAATCCAAATGCTGAGCTAACTTAGTATTTTCTGTCACTTTTAGCAACATTAGCATTTTTGGGCAAAATAATTTTGTAAATGTAAGAAAATCTTAATGTAAGAAATGGTTATAGTAAGCTGCTGAGGCTGTTTATTGTGCTGAGAGTGAGAATGATGAGGATGATGCTGATGTTCTCCTACCCTGTAGGTATTAAAAGGCTCCATGCTGGTGATGACTCCGTCTTTGGCTGGGCCAGTGCTGTAACAGCATTTGCTGGAGGCATAGCTCACAAAGGCCTCACGTGCAGCTTCCTCTGTAATGGAGGGAATGCTGAAAATAAACAATAAACCGAAAATAAATAAATAAATGCAACAACAGTTAAAGACAGTTAAGCTCAAAGAAGGTTTTCAGTGTGTGTTCCAGCATGTCTGGTACCTTGCGTGCCATAAGCATGGCTTCACTGTGGCTACAGACAAAGACTTTGCAGCCTGAGTGAGAAAACACGGTGCTATAGGATTTCTAGTGTGTTTGGACTGTGTATCTAAAGGGTGTGTATGTAAGGTATATGCATGAATAGCTTAGCAAGGGTTAGGGTGTGTGTGTGTATAAGGGGGTTGTTTACTTTAAAAACTAAACACACCTGCAATTACATTACCAATAGCTATTCCTCAGGCACCCACCCTTAGCCCACCCAGCTATTTATTTAGATATTTGTATTGAAATGTTAGTAGATTGTTTAGGATATATGTTGTTTTATTCAGAATATGTCTTAGTCATGGCTATATATATTTGTTTTATCCATTTATGTTTTTCTACATCATATTTTATTAATATTATTTTTATAATTAAAAGGATTCATTTGATCATTTTCCTCTTTTACATTGATTTTTACTTGTGAAGTACCTTAAGTTGCATTCTGTATATTTAAAGTGGTATAGAAATTAATGTATTACTACTGATTTTATTATTATTAATAATAATTATTATTATTATTATCATTAATATTAGCATTTGTACATGTACCATGTACATTTCTGACAGAGAGAGGAGAGGTGCTTACTGCCAATTCGTCTGGGCAGGGTTAACCTCTGGCACAGGCATCGGCACAGTCGGCATAGGAGGAGGAAGATACCCACCTACATCAGGGTATAAAAGGTGGAGAGAGTACAAGGGGTACATAAAAGACTCATCCATACATTTAATAGAATAATTAACACAGTTAAACAGTCAACAGCGAGATGTTGAATAAAGTGGTAAAACAATGGTCAAACACCATTAAGCACCAGTTTGTACTACAGGTTTTGTAGTGATTTGTACAGTACCTCCTCCACCTGAGACTGTCCCCTCATAGCCCGGTACACTGTCAAACATACTGGCGGGGGGTGCCGACGGGACATTAGCAGCTGCTGCGGGGGCCACCGACATAGCTGGAAAAAAAACCAGTCAAACCTGTCAGGGCGAGGCTCCAGATCGGACTCCTTTCTGGCCTTTACACTGCATTATTAATATTCAATACATTTAATCAAACATGAAACGATAATGACAGACTTTACTTATTGTCCAACAATCGTATTACTTGTGAATACGTTTCTCGACGTTTCTCAACTCAGCAACGTATTTAAGTTAAAATAAAGAAAATGTTTAGATCAAATAGAAATACGTACAGAAACTCTCATTCTATAAGCCGACACACAGGGTTTGGCAAAAGTGATCATTTAATAGCTTCATAATCTGATAGCTTACCTTCAGGCCTTAAGTCAGCTCCTGGAAATGTTACTCAGCTGCTGCTCTGAATATGAAGTGGCTCACTGTACGAGCTCCGGTTGTAAACTGAAGTATCTGATGCTTCAGATCAGTTAATCTGTACGGAACTCTGGGTGTGTCTCAGTCGGCTCTTTGCTTACTATGTAGTGAGCTAACTATGCTGTCCAGTGTGTCCTAATGTAGAAATGATCCTAGTGCGAATTTGAATCCCAAATTGCTGTTAAAACTGTACGGTAATCCAAACAGGTTATAGTGTCTATGCTACAATGCACTGCACATCAATAATATCATAAAATAATATCATATAATAATATGAATGTAATGACACCATTGTGATTAGCAGGTAATTAGTAATACTATTGTAATTGCTAGCACTAATAACTGAACTTAGCATTCTATATAATCATCATCATCATCAAAATATCCAATACACTGACCACAATCTACTGCAGCCTTGGCAGTAAGAAGGGCTGTCACACTATGATTCACTATGTGGGCAACTAGGCCTCAAATTGAGACTTGGCCTCAGTGAAATCATCAGTCACACCCATAAATTTCCTTAGTTTCCACAGCGGGTTTCAACCTTGCTTCACACAGAGAGTTTCTCAAATTACTCAGAAAGATTGCTTAACGCTGAGCCTGAATCTCAAGAACAACGTAGTTCAATTCAGGCGGAATCAAAAATAAGCGCTGAGGAATGATTGGACTTGGTACAGAGCAGGGCATTCCTCTGAAACTGTGATCTGCAGTGCACACAGCATATTTGGAATTAATATCAGTGTACTAAGTATTAAGGTGCATTTAAATATTACAGTAAATATTGTTTCATGAAAATGTAATTAAAATATTAAAATATTCTATTATTACATATTATTACATTATTATCGCCCAGCCCTAATTTCAACAAATCTTTTTTATGTGTTTTCTATTACTCATTCTGAATATTGATCATATATATTATATACTGATCAATATACTACAAAATAACTAAAAATACTTATATATTAATATATAGATACATTTACACAAAGCTCCTTTTGTACTTTTACCAGAGACATTATAAATGAGATAAATAAATATAATATAATAAAATATAAATATGAATAGCAGCTCTCGTAACACTTAACATGGCATCTGTTCACAGATAAAGTAGTCAGAACACGCTGTTTTAGTTAGATTTTATTAATTATTAAACTTGGTTTCTGTCTCGTGTGACTGGAAATAACTGTTTTTACTTAGTGAGTCCCGATTCAAGGGCTGCATCTTTCGGCGGATGTATTTGAAGGCTGACTACGGCACAGTAGCGCGACAAGGCTGTCCCATTTTGAAGGCTCCTTGTAAGCGGCCGAGAGATGTTTAACAATGGATCTGACATGTGAATCCTTCCCCAGCAGATATATCCCAGGCAAAGATGTCAGTTGAAGTGGTTGGTGTGGAGCAACAGATAACAACACTACTGGCCAGTGAGCTACCGCAGCATGCGAGAGACTGGGGTTCGATTCCCGGTCTGGATGGCGATGCTGCGCTCCACCAATTAAGCAAAAGTCCTTGAGCAAAACTCCTAACACCACATTGGCCCACCTCTGTAATACGAATAACCTTGGAAGTCGCTCTGGATAAGAGCATCTGCTAAATGTCAATAAACACACTTTTGCTGAAGTTATTGTTATTTATTATTATTATTATTATTATTATTTATTTATTTATTTTTAAAAATATGCATATAACATTACAATCAAGGACATCCAAACTAAAGATTAACTACAAAATTAGGAGTTTAGTTTTGTATTGTGAAGCGACAGTAAAAGCAGGAACAGCAGTGCTGTCTCATTTCGGTTGGTCTACACAGTCTACGCAGCCTTTGAAGGATGTAGCCCCTGATTTGGGACACACCCAGTGACTCTTATTTCAATGTGGGGCGAAACAAAAGTTCTAGGAACAAATTAATTTCATTTACATTTTTACGATTCGCAATTCAGAACACAAAATCTGCAACTGGCAAGGTCCCAGTTACACCCAAAGAGCAACTATTGAATACATAAAATAACAGAATATAAAAGAAGGTAGACATAAATAGGAAAAGTGGGAAAATTAGAGAAATTAAAAAGCAAGCAGCAATATGATCACAATAAATGAAAGAAGTGTAGCAGCATGAATTAACAAGTATCGGTAACAGAATCAAGTATTTTAGTTATTATAGATATTTTTATTAGATAATAAATCAAATCTAATTTTATTGCAACTGTCATCACAAAGCAGCTTTACAGAATCCGTCAAAAGGCCCCAAGTGATCAACACTAAAGGCCACAGTAGGAAGGAAACACTCCTTCAGAGCTGAAGGAAGGAACTTTGGGAGGAAGCAAAACTCAAAAGGGGGGGACCCGTCCTCCTCTGGTCAGACTCCTCTGGTCAGAACTATTTATGAATGATCGCTAAAAGTCCCAGAACCACCGCATAAGACTATTCTACTGCTGAGGTGCTTAGAAATAACTATAATATCATAACAGAATAATCATAATACAGTACAGTATAACTTACTATAATGATAGTAGTGATGGTAAGAATAATGAGAGTTAGGGTAGTGATATATGTCAAGTCAGGAAAACTGTTTGGCATGAGAATATTTAATGAATTGTGCAGCAATTAATTTCTATTTATATCAATTATTATTATTTAATCATTTAATTCTAAGTTGACGTGTGGGCGGGATATAGCCAATCATTGGCCACTGAAGAAGTGACAGCAATAGGACAGTGCCACGCCCACTAATGTTGCCAACACTGCTGCGTTGACAAAGCTCCGCCTCCACGTGCTGATCACTGATGAGTGGAGGAGAGGGTGATTGACAGCAGAGTGAGGTATGACTCCACGCCTATACGGAAGACAGACCTCGTATCTCGGCCACTTAGTGGAAGTACAAATGCTTAATACGTCTATTCTGTATGTGTGCACGTGCTTAGCCCGAGTTCAGGTGCACAACAAAGGCGAAGGAGGAACTTTACCTGGTCCGCGCGCTGCGGAAGGGGCATAGCCAGGGTTCACCGCGCCATAACCGGATTCGGAATTACTATAAGTGACAGAAAAGCGGTGAATTAACCATCTGGGACAAATAATACATACATACAGAGAACCTGACAAGAGCATGAGGCAGGTATGGACCTCACCTGAGTATCGGTGTTTTCTCCATATCAGTGATCTGGACGCCAAAACTGCGAGCAGCTCCCTGAAGAGTTCATAAAGTCAACGACGTATGGTTTGTCCCCACTCCTATTCCGCTAAGTCCCGCCTCCCTCCGATACGATTGGCTGCAGCACCTGCCAGCCAATCGCAGTACAGAACACACGCCTCAACCAGCCAATCCCAGCGCAGACGGCTGTTTGTGTCCCTCAATACGGGTGGGAAAAGAAAAAAGAGAAAGTGACTAACTTCCCGCGAGCTCATCCGCTTATCATGTGACTTACTAACCTGCTAGCCTGAAAACAGCCATTACAGCACTTTCCCAGCAAAATAGACCAGATATAGAAGTTTGTGCTCTCCGTGTACCTCGAAAAGGCCATGGTAGCTTCCTGGGTGACGTGCCAACGTGCTAGTTTCATAATAAGCCAGCATTTCTGAATCACTTTCGTTTTTGGACCCATGCATGGTGTCCCGGACGTGCTGCAGGCATGCAGGGGGCTGTTCCAGTAGAAGCATTAGAGGAGGGCAAATTGTTAGGAAGATACTTTAAGGGTAAAGGTGCACGTATTTGTCACTGTGCACTGTACAGCAAAATGTGTCCTCTGCATTTAACCCATCTGTGGTAGTAAACACACACACACTAGTGAACTAGGGGCAGTGAGTACACACACACCCAGAGCGGTGGGCAGCCAACTCCAGCACCCAGGGAGCAGAGAGGGTAAAGGGCCTTGCTCAAGGGCCCAGCAGTGGCAGCTGTTCCCGAGCTCGGGAATCGAACCCACAACCCTGTTATCAATAGCCCGGCGCTCTAATCACCGCCCCATGGCGCTTTACTGCTCATCTGGAACCACTGAAACTACTTTTACCATAAAAAAAAAAAAAGCCAAGACATTTGAATATGGTTTTATAACTGATGTCGTTACATCATATTTTTTTCTTTTGCACCTGCACTATCTGAGGCCTATGCAGTCTTATCTAGGGTGATCATAATTTCGGTTTCAAAAAGAGGACACAGAGGAGAAACAGGCATCCAGGAGGTTGTGGCTGGGGGCTTCAAGCTTCAGGCCCAAGTTGTAGGACTGTGGCAGTTAATACAATAATTAAAACATAATACATTTATACCGAACAAATACTAATTTATCCAGAGAATTAACCACATTAATAGACTAAATGAGCCAGTTAAAAAAAAACCACTTACCACTTCCTACACACCATTTCCTCAAGTTATTCTAAACATACATATATGAAATAATCATAAAAATATGCATACATATCTTTTACTTTACTGTCACTGTTCAGTCCTTATGGTGTGTCAGAAAAAAATTATTATTATTATTATTATTATTATTATTATTATCAGAGAAACACAGGATTTATTTTTTGGAACTGTTTTGTGTATTTACCTACTTTTGTTTATGCATTTTTTAAGGCTGTGGTCAGTCACCATGTGCTGCTCCTGATCTCTCTCTCTCTCTCTATCTCTCTCTCTCTCTCTCTCTCTCTCTCTCTCTCTTTCTATCTGTGAAGCAGTTTGACCAATGGTTGACGGTACGTAGATGCAGGTATGTGTAACCCTTTAAGTCCTGAGAAAGTGCGGCTTATAGAGACATGTTTAAAACTGTAAACATCTGAATACAGAATGTGTGTTTTGACTGTAGAACATAGTTAGTTTCAGGATCACAGGATAATACCCCTTAAATAAACAGGAAATAACCCCTTAAAAACAGCCGCTGCTGACGTGGCCACAAGTGGCCACAAACTTCTGTTATCAAAAAACAGCCCCACTAGTCTGTCCAGAAGTCCCTGTAGCTACTGAATAATATGCCTTAGTGAGGATAATACGCCTTGGAGGGTAAAGGAGTTAATAGAGCTGTTTAATTTCTTAATTTTAAGAATTTAGATTTAAGTATAATGTACATTTTCCAAAGGCCTCACAAAGGCCTCTAAACTTATAGTCAAGTCGAGTCAGATTTATTTGTATAGCTTTTAACAACTGTATTCGTCACAAAGCAGCTTTACATAATTAGTAATTAGTAAAAGACAGAGACAAAGAAGAAAGAAGGAATAACGTAAGACATGAAGGATCAAAGACCCCCAGTGAGCAGCCAACGGCGACAGTGGCAAGGAAAAACTCCCTCAGAGCTGGAGGAAGAAACCTTGGGAGGAACCAAGACTCACAAGGGGGACCCGACCTGACCCGTCCTTCTCTGGTCAGAACTATTTAAACATTAATGATAAAAATGACCAAACCAGATACAACAGATAGTTAATAGTGGTGATATTAATAGATGCAGATAGTTACATAGAGTCCATTTAGGTTTTAACATGGTCATTAAACAGGTAGCAGCGGTAGGAGGGTGTGCTGCTGGTCTGCTATGGGTGGTGGTGGGTGGGGGGCCTGCTGGTTGGACCGGTAGGTGGCGGCTGGTTTGACGCAGGTGACGCATAGTGTCCTGTATGTTAAGTACTTGCAGTTACCGTAAAAGCCAATCTAAAGGAGAAGTGTAATTTGCATTGTGGGAGAAGTTAGACGAGACTTCCACTAAATGATGATGAGGAGATAATGGAAATTGGTTCTAGATTTACAATGAACAGCCGAAATTATAATGCAGTACTGGCACTGGGAGACCTGCCACTTCCTCTGTTAATACACTTCACTACATTGTGTACTGTGTGTAAATTTTAGCCAACAGTTAATAGTCATATCAGGCACATAAAAAGAATCATAGTAAGAAAATACTCCTCTGCCTGTCTTCCAGCAAGCTTGCATGCCCAAAAAAAGTTTGTGGACACCCCTTATAGTGAATGCATTTAACTACTTTAAGTTGCACCATTGCTGACACAGATGTACACACAGAGCTTGTCTAATCCCTGTAGTACTGTCAGTAGAATATAACTCTCTGGAACAGATAAACATGAACATATTGCCTAGTCAGGTGTCAGGTGTGGGCTAGAGGGGCATACAACTCCCAGCATTGAACAGAGCTTCCACTGTGGAGCTGTGGAGAACTGTGTTTTCTGGAATGATGTTGGTGCTCCATCTGATTTTTTTGGGATGAGCTGGAGAGTTGGGGATGAGGCGAAGTGCTGATCATCCATCATCCTGACCACACTAATGCTCTGGTCACTGAATGCAATCAAATCCTCACAACAATTGCTCCTAAATCTAGTAGAAATCTTCCTCCCTGGACAGTAGAGACAGTTTCTCCAACAAAAGCAGGATAAACTCTTTGTTAATGCCTTTGATTTCTGAAGAAACGAACCGAGAAATGAATGAGCAGGTGTCCCAATACTTTTGTCCATTTAGTGTATGTATTTTTCTAAATATTGAATATGTGTCTATTTTAAATGAAGTGTTTATATTGTTGATAGATAGGACTAGATCGTGTGTTGTGGTCTCTGAGAGGGACAGCTCCTGTGGTTCTGCCAGACTGGATCTCTGCAGTGAGAAGCTCCTCTCCATCTGCCTGCTACTCCACAGGCCAGAATCAGACACACAAACATACACACACACACACACACAAAACACTGCCCTTCACCACTTTGCTCTGAACAGCATCATTTTTTTTGTTGTTGAGGTGTCACACTGCATCGGGCATTTCCATGACGTGGCTGTATGAAGACCGATGAGATGAAATCCTCTGAGTGTGATCTGAGTGGGAGTCTCTCTCTCTGTCACACACACACACAAAGAAGCCCAGGGGGGATAAAAGCATTATCCTGCCAAGAAGGAGAGAGAGGTAGATGAGGTGAGGAGGAAGAGTGAGAGAAAAAGGCAGTGTGTGTGTGTGTGTGTGTGTGTGAGAAGAGTGAGCAGAAAGAAGAGAGGGAGTGATTGAGAGGGAGTGGGGGAGCAGGAGAGAGAGAAGTGGAGATGTGGCGTGTGAGCTGCAGCATCAACCCCAAGCGCCTCCCAGATGGAGTTCCCTCCTCAGTCAGCTCCGTGAAGAAGGGATCGGCCGCAGGAGTAAAAGGGAAGAGGAGGGTGTTCTTCTCTCTGCGCTGCCGCATGGGAGTCATCAGAGGAAGGATGAAAGGTAACTGTGTGTGTGTTTGTGTGAGTGTGAGTGTAAGTATGTTCTCGGGGGCCCTCAGTCCCCATACACCAGCTCTGACCCGTCAAAGCATTGACTCCACAAGACCTCTGAAGGCATCCTGTGGTATCTGGCACCAAGACGTTAGCAGCAGATCCTTTAAGTGATGTTAGTTGTGAGGTGGGACCTCCACGAGCATCAGCGATCCTTGGATGACCCTGTTTCTCACTGGTTCACTTGTTGTCCTTACTTGAACCACTTTTGGCAGGTACACTGTTAAAGGTATAAGATCCTTGAGGAACATTTGGAGGTTCTTCAGTTTAAAACTGTGGCAGAACCTTTTAGGATGCTTTGAGGAACCTTCAAGAAAAGGGTTTAGAAGAAAAAGCTTTCTTGAAGGTTCCTCAAAGGACCTTAGTTTTAAACTGAAGAACCTCCAAACGCTCCTTAAGGATCTTATACTTTAACAGTGTACTGTCCACTGCATACCGTAAAAACACCTCACAGGACCTGCATGATGTTTTGGTAGAGATTCTCTGAGCCAGTTGTCTAGACATCACAGTTTGGTTCTTGTCAAAGTGCCTCCGATTCTCATGCTTGCCCATTTTACCTGCTTTCATCACCTTCACGAACAGACTGTGCCTGATATATCCCACATTTGACAGGAGCCACTGGAACCAGATAATCAGTTGTATTCACTTTACATGTCATTGGTTTACAACATGGTTTTAATGTTATGGCTGATCAGTGTATTATTACATATTGTTACATATACATAACATAACATAAAATATGGCATATCAATATAGAGAAGACATCATTAGTACACATATGTGCAATATAGTATAACTAGCCTGGGTTACAGGTGTGAGGCAGAGTGTACACATATTTGTGGCTGCGCTGCATTTCAAGCTCCACACCACTAGATGGCAGTGTATATCAAGCTCACACAGAAATCCACAGCAGTATTTTCAGAAGCACACGTGGGACATTCCCTCTTATAATCTTCTATTGTAGAAGTACACTATATGTCCAAATGTTTGTGGACTCCACTTCTAATGAATGCATTCAGCTACTACTTTAAGTTGCACCCATTGATGGCACAGATGTGCAAATGCACACTCGCATAGCTTGTCTTGCCCCTGGAAAGAAGTACAACCAATAGAATTGAACTCTCTGGAGGAGATAAACATAAACCTATGAGCACCATGCTGCCTAATGCCAGGTGTGAGATATAGAGGGGTATAAAGCCCCCCAGCATTGAGCTGTGGAGTAGTGGAAGAACTGTGTTCTCTGGAAAGATGGTGATTCTTAGTCCAGTACTTTGGGGATGAGTTGGGGATGAGGTGGGGTGGTGATCATCCAACGTCCTGACCTCACTAATCGCTAAATGCAATCACATCCTCATATTAAGGCTCCTCCAAAAACAAACCTTCTTTCATTGACAGTTACTTTAACAAAAGCAGGATAAACTCTTTATAATAACCAATGAAGGAGCCTGTATCCCAATACTTTTGTCCATATAGTGTATCTTGGTCAACATTGCCAGTTTACAGATCACGGCTCTGTATGTAACAGTGTAGGTGGAGGAAGTTAACCCAGACCAGGTCCATTGTTTTGTGTAGCAGTTTTTAAATAATTAATATAATACAGCAATTCAGATGCATAGAAATTGTCACAAGTTGGTCATTTGCATATTTCATTTTCATATCAGTTTATGGCTTTGAATGTGAGGTGAGTTAGACTTTTAAAAAGCTGCTTTAACAACTTAACAGCTAATATTAGTCATAAATTTAGCCTAACCAGATCTGCATGTGTGGTATATTCATTAATACATTTAATAAATCAATCAGTCAATTTTTATTTATATTGCACTTTTCAGACAAAACATATTAAAAATCAAAGTGCTTTACGATTAATTGACAAAGCATTAATATAAAAAAGTTTTTTTAAACTAGAAAGACAAAGATGGAGAGTAAAATGATAAAAGACAATATAAATGAAGGCTATTAGTTTCATTAAGAACTATTATACTTTTAAAAGGTTAAATGTTACTCAAATAACATAAATGTCAAAAGTAAACAAAAATAACATACAACTAAGATCATAAAAAATGTTTATAAAACACTACAGAGAAGCTAGATGGAATAAGTAGGTTCTTAATTTGCATTTCAATATGTCAGTATTTTTAGGGCCTTTATCGTCAGTATACATTTTTCTCTCTGCATATCCCAGTTTAGAAAGCTGAGGTCAGAGCACAGGGTCAGCCATGCTCCACCCCTGGAGTAGAGAGGGTGAAGGCCTTGCTGAAGGGCCTAACAGTGGAAGCTTAGCAGACATGTGTTTTGAACCCCCATCCATTACATACTGTTATGAATTATAATAGACAAAAGCAGCATCATAGTGGACACTAAATAATTCACAGCAGGTACTGAATAATTATTTGTGGATATTGAATAATTTTACAGCAGATACTGAATAATTAATTGTGGATACTAAATAATTCACAGCAGGTACTGAATAATGAATTGCTGATACTGAATAATGAATTGCTGATACTGAATTATTTACTGTAGGTACTGAATAATGCACAGTATACAGTGAATCATCATAATGGATACTCAATAAATTATAGTGGATAGAGCATAGTTTACAGTAGACACTGAATATGTAATAGCCAATACTAAAAAATAGGTCTTAAAAGGGGTCAGCAACTCAATGTGGTTTAAGGTATGTGTGTGCTACAGGACAGCAGTTAGCTTGTAGCTACCTTAGCCTCTTTACTCCAGTGCTGAACTATAGAAGGGGCCTGTAGTGTACCACTAAATGCCTCTTGGCTGATCGTTTGCAGTCAGGGGGAGTGGGAATGGGTGTATATTGCTCTGTTTGCTGCACTATTTCTTTCAATTTGATTATTTTGATTTTTTTTTACTTTCTGAACAGAAACATTCCAGGCCTGCTGCTTTACCGTAGTGAGTGGTCGAGGCAGGTCGGAGTAGAGTGGACGCTGCAGGCCTGTCCATATCAGCAGTGCTGTCAGATAAAAGCAGAAGAGAGAGAACGAGGGCCTGTCTCTTTGATCTCTTTGGCCCTGTTCTCAATGTCAGGGACAGGACAGCCAGGACGATGTGAACGTATTGGAGGTGACTGTGTGTGTGTGTGTGTGTGTGTGTGCGAGAGAGAGAGAGAGAGAGAGAGAGAGAGAGAGAGAAAGAGAGAGAGAGTAAAATATATATATAAAGGAAGTGGGTGTGGGTGTTGGGGTGTGTGCAACTGACAAATGGAAAGACAGGTGTGAGCACTGGACAGCCTATACACACACACACACACACACACATGTGCAGTTGCTGTTGAGTAAGAAGCCAGTTGGCCTCAGTGGGTGAAAGATCTTTCTAGACAATGAAACATGAGAGTGGTCACTGACAGGCCATCCCAGAGCAGGACAGTGCTGCTGTGCTTCTTTAGCAGATCTTCAGCTGTTAAAGTTCATTTCCCTTCATTCATGTCCCCTCTATTGTACTCAAATGTATCAGACAGTTGATTTTTATAGTTATAACATATCAAATCTATTATAATATAAATGTTACACTTTTTTGTACTTATAAAACACTACACACCTGTATATATATAATAAAATATATAAAAAACACAGGTTACCCCTGATTTCACAAACTAAGGATTGACATAACATTAAAACCACCTGCCTAATATTGTGTACATTCTCCTCATGCCGTCAAACCAGCTATGACCCATCACGGAATCTGGGACCAAGGCTAACATTAGCAGCATATCCTTTAAATCCTGTAAGTTGTGAGGTGAGGTGGGGCCTCTATGGTTCGGATCAATGAGCATTGGGCGCCCGTGACCCTGACCCTGGTTCATTGGTTGTCCTTCCTTGGAATTGTGGTATGGAACTGACCACTACATACACTTTTGGTCTGACTGACTAATATGTAGATCCCATATTAGTGGGGTGGGGGAGCGCCGGGCTATCGATAACAAGGTTGTGGGTTCGATTCCCGGGCTCGGCAAGCTGCCACTGTTGGGCCCTTGAGCAAGGCCCTTTACCCTCTCTGCTCCCTGGGCACTGGAGTTGGCTGCCCACCACTCTGGGTGTGTGTGTGTGTACTCACTGCCCCTAGTTCACTAGTGTGTGTGTGTGTGTGTGTTCACTACCACAGATGGGTTAAATGCAGAGGACACATTTCGGTGTACACTGTACAGTGACAAATACGTGCACCTTTACCTTTATACCTTTTTTTACCTCTCACAGGTGTCACTGTAACCACATAATCAGTCATATTCACTTCGGGGCTGTAAACTGGCACAATCTCCACCAAGTGGTTTTCAGGCAGCTAATCAGTGCTCAGCACACACAATGTATTGTTGCTGCCAGAACAAAGCATTGTATCTCCAGATTGGTCATTTCCATTGTAAATGAATGTAAAATGTATAACACATAGTTCCAAGTCATGTTGACCTACTGATATGGGTCCATCCATGATGAACTGTGGGCAGGGGGCAAAAAGCATCACAGGAGGAGCCACATGAAGCTGACTGAGAGTAAACGGAAGCTGTGTCGAGCTTTAAAAGACACAATGTATCATTTCTGTTCAAATCTTTCCAATGTTTGCATATTTTTGAAGGATATATTACCGCCATTACCACCATTACCGTCATTACCGTCATTACCACAACAGCCTGTGATTTCCGTGATACATTTTTTAAAGGTAACAGTATGTGTCATAAACATGGAAGCAAAGACAGACAGGGAAGTCTTTTCCTATATTCTGTCTTATCCTGTGAGTTTTAGCGCTATTTTTTAAAGTATGGTGGCGCTTGAAGAGCCATGTGGTTTCTGTGTGCCCTGCAGTTTCGTTGTGTATGTGCACAGATATCTCGGGTCATTGAAGTCTGTATGAAGTTTTGAATGTATAGCTGCTAATTTTCAATTAATAATTACAGAATGACTATAAGTGGGTTATAAGACTATCAGTAACTTTTTGGACACTACAGATTGGACATTAGCATATGGATCATCAGTAACTTTTTGGACACTACAGATTGGACATTAGCATATGGATCATCAGTAACTTTTTGGACACTAGAGACTGGACATTAGCATATGGATCATCAGTAACTTTTTGGACACTAGAGATTGGACATTAGCATATAGATCATCAGTAACGATTTGGACACTAAAGATTGGACATTAGCATATGGATCATCAGTAACTTTTTGGACACTAGAGACTGTACATTAGCATATAGATCATCAGTAACTTTTTGGACACTAGAGATTGGACATTAGCATATGGATCATCAGTAACTTTTTGGACACTAGAGATTGGACATTAGCATATAGATCATCAGTAACGATTTGGACACTAAAGATTGGACAGTAGCATATGGATCATCAGTAACTTTTTGGACACTACAGATTGTACATTAGCATATGGACAATCAGTAACTATTTGGACACTAGAGATTGGACATTAGCATATGGATCATCAGTAACGTTTTGGACACTACAGATTGGACAGTAGCATATGGATCATCAGTAACTTTTTGGACACTACAGATTGTACATTAGCATATGGACAATCAGTAACTATTTGGACACTAGAGATTGGACATTAGCATATGGATCATCAGTAACGTTTTGGACACTACAGATTGGACATTAGCATATGGATCATCAGTAACGTTTTGGACACTACAGATTGGACATTAGCATATGAACAATCAGTAACTATTTGGACACTAGAGATTGGACATTAGCATATGGATCATCAGTAACGTTTTGGACACTACAGATTGGACATTAGCATATGGATCATCAGTAACGTTTTGGACACTACAGATTGGACATTAGCATATGAACAATCAGTAACTATTTGGACACTAGAGATTGGACATTAGCATATAGATCATCAGTAACTTTATGGACACTTTTTAGACTGGTAAATGTGATAGCTAGACAATATATCTCTGAATAGAGCTTTTGAGCCATGTTGGGAAATCCACTTTTACTTGTCACTGCTTGTCTAGAACTCTAGAAAATACAGAGAAAGGGGAAAGTTTGTGAACCTTTTAAAATGACATGGATTTCTGCACAATAATAATATTAAAAAACATCATCTGGTGGCATAATTCTAGCACAATTATTGCTTGTTAAATCTTTTAATGTTAACCCCTTAAACAGCCTATGAACAACCAATGGGCTGATAGTGTTGTTACAAACGTCTGTTACCAAAGAATAGTCCCACCAGTTTATAATACACCTTAATGTGTAATAAGCCTTTCTGCATTAAGGGCATAAGGTGCTGAGAAGATCCCCCAATTAAGAATCCACCAAATACGGAACTGTTAGACGTCCAGTGATAAAGCGGCACAGCATTATCAGTCCTTATCACTCTACTACTCCCCAAAATGAAAATAACTGCATGGCAATTGCCTCTGTGAGCTCAACCCAAAAGCATGTCTCTATTAGCCTATATTGCAGATCCCTGTGCCTCCACTCATTACACTCCCCAGTTAAAAGACATTAGCTGCGAGCCGCATGGAGTGGTTTGGAGGGGTGGGGGGGGTGGAGTGGTTGGGGCTCTTTGCATGGGCAGCAGAGGAGCTAACAGACTGTTAAATGGAGGGAGATGGGGCACGTGAGTGCCCTGGAGAGGGAGAGTGTGTGTTGAAGTATGTGTGTGTGTGTGTGTGTGTGTGTGTGTGTTGGACTGAGGAAGAAGTGTTTGTGTGACTGTTTTTATGCCAGTGGGGGTTGAGTTGAAAGGGGGTGGGGCTGTGGTCTGTGTGTGTGTGTGTGTGTGTGTGTGTGTGTGGTATAACACAGTAAAGTATGTGACTACAACAAGCCGCTGGCAAGGAGCGACTCGCAGCACAGTCAGTGTGTGTGTGTGTGTGTGTGTGTGTGTGTGTGTGAGAGAGAGAGAGAGAGAGAGAGAGAGAGAGAGAGAGGATTAATAGAACAGAGTATGGAAGGAAAGAAACAAGCGTGAAGAGAGGGAGGAGCAAAGGGAGAGAAGGTGTGCAGTGTGTGTAGCAGCGTTTATTCCAGCCCCATGCTGCAGTACACACACACCCACAGACACACACTCACACACACACACACACAGGCAGCTGGACCCTCTCTCACTCCTGCCCCGCTTTACTGCACACATGGAGCGACCACAGTGGATTAATGACTGGAGCTACTTCACTGCTGTGCATACTGGAGTTTGACAGACTGCAGCGTGGACGGTCAACGTCTGACTGGACATCAGGAGTTTGAGGATTGAGCAGTGGACGGTTCAAGCTCGTTTGGACTCTACCGTTTGGAAATAACAGCATGGGTAGACCTGGGAATCAGTAGCCAGTGGACACTAGAGTTTGGATTTTGTGGTATGTGGACTAGCCAGTATCTCGCCAGATGCTAGATTTTGGACATTGTCAATAGATAGTGGACATTAGAGCTGGGACATTGTCATGTGGATCATCAGTAACTATTTGGACACTAGAGTATTTTTATATATATATAGGTAGGCGGTATATCTTTAGACACATATGGATCATCAGTAACAATTCGGATATATTTGTAGCCAGATACTAGAGATTGGACACTGCCATGTGGATCAGCAGTAACCATTTAAACAGTGTCTTTGGACACTAGAGATTAGACCTTGCCATACCATCATCAGTAACTATTTGGACCATAGAGTGTGGTTAGTGCGATATATGTAATCAATATATCTTTAGGCACTATTAGAGATTAGACCTTGCCATATGAATCATCAGTAACTATTCAGACCAGACTATGGTTATTGTTATATAGGTAGCCAATATATATGTGGGCACTAGAGATTGGACATCGCCATATGGATCGTCATTAACTATTTGGATGCTAGATTGGGATTATTGTAAGTATCCAGTATATCTTTGGACACTAAAGATTGGACTTTACTACATGGATCATTAATAACTATTGGGACTAGATTATGTTTTTTATGATATAGGTGGCCAATATATATTTGCACTCTAGAGATTGGACATTGACATATAGATCATCAGTAACAAATTGGAAAGTACAGGGTCATCAGGACACTAGACTATGGTTATTGTGATACAGATAGCCAATGTTGCTTGGGAAATTAGAGATTGGACATTGGCATATGGATCATCAGTAATCAGTAGTATTTGGACATGACTATGGTTATTGTGAGAGCTACAATATATTTTTAAACACTAGAGATTGGACATCACCTTCTATATTATTAGCTGCTACTGAGACAGGTAGCCAGTATATCTTTGGACACTAGAAATTGGACCTTGCCATATGGATCATCAGTAACTATTTGGATACTAGAGATTAGACATTGCCCGAAGGATCATCGATAACTATTTGGACAGTATACTATGGTTATTATGATATAGGTGGCAAATATATTGTTGGATATTTATCCATAGTGTTGCTTTGGGCACCAGAGATTGAATATAGCATTTTGGACAATCTGCAACTCTTTGATTTCTAGTGGACACTGGAACTGGACATTACAGTTGCAGGCTATCCATTATCTGTTTTGGATGCTAGATTTTTAACACTAGAGATTGGATAGCCAGTATATCGGTCATGTGTCTTTAGATTTTAAACATTGTGGCACAAGGAATCGGTGGACGTATCTTTTTGGACACAGCTTTGGATAATGGACATCTGTTATCTGTGTGAATGCTAGACTCTGGGTTTTGCCCTTTCGGAAAAGAGGGCAGGCTTGAGTGAAATCGGCACCTTGGGAAAACACACACACACTCACACACAAACACTTGTGTGCACGATCACACACTGTCAGACACATTCACTCACTCGCTCATCCACTAATTCACTTGCTCATCCTGCTCACACACATGCACTCTCTCATTCATGCACTGACTACAGATTCTGAGCACTGTAAGAGGATACACACATGCAGAGCTGAATGGCACTAGAGGATGGATGTTATGGCTTCTGTGGTTTTGTATAAAGACACGTGAGCTGTTTTGGGAGAGGGACTACCATAGCAGGACCTTGAGAAGAGCAGTGACTGTTAAATTACAGTAGCCATATGAAGGTAATGGTGAGCTGTTGAATGGTCCTGTAAAGTTGGACGGATGCAGGTGTAGAATATAGGCAGTTCTCGTACTACAGCGTGTGAAGGTATGGATTTGTGACGTTGCAGCCATGCTGTGTGGATTACGGCGAGAAGGACGCAACAACAGCGGTGAGTCACTCCATCACCTACATCTCTTTATCTATTACTGTCTATTCATCCATCCATCCATCCATATACACTCCGAAAAGGTCTTGAATGTGCCAGAGAAGGTTCTTCGGAAAGATGGCAACTTTTGATCTTCTAAAGAATGGATTTTAATGGATGATTCTTTATAGAACCATTTTGTAAATTAGATGTGGGTGTCCTAAAACAGTGGTTCTCAACCCTGGTCCTGGAGGACTCCCTATCCAGCACATTTTAGTGGTTTTCTGTCCAAACACACCACCCTTAAGGCCATGTTAATTAGTTGATTAGCTGGATCAGGCGTGTTGGGAGCAGGGTTAGCACTAAATTATGCAGGGCAGGAAGTCCTTCAGGACCAAGGTTTGAAACCACTGGCCTAGAACACTGCATTTAATCCAAGGACCATATAGAAATATTGTTATAGTGAGCCTAGGCCTAACCCTAGTCTACTCAACTACTCAACTCAAGCCATTTTAAAAGAGTCTTATTGTTATGTGCAAGAATTCACAGATGATCAGCAAGAACAATAAATCATTAACAGAAAAGTCAGACTGGGCACCACATAAAAAAGCATGGAAAATAGGGGTCAGAAAAATATTGATTTATCGCAGAATCTAACAGTTTACAAGGATTCTTGGCAAACAGTAGTTCACGAGAAATCCCAAAATATAGCCTTGCTTACAGTATCACAATATATTGCAACCGTAATCCCTGTATCATGATACATATACATACACATACATGTCATATCGCCAGGTTCTTGCCAATAGTCCTATTGGAAAACACCATGAGGCAAGAACCAGCATAGAAACAAGACCAGACAAAGGGGTAGCGGATGAACACACTTGGTAAGGTGTGATAAGAAAATTTTCAGACAATGCTGAGAGGCTTTATAGCCCTCTAGCCAACTCTTGGATTGGACACAGTGACCTCAGGCTCAGGTTCTGGTGGTTGCTACAGAATGTCCCATTCTAATGGCAGTGCTTTTCTATGGATATTATACAAGGGATCAATGTTTTTAAGGTAGGTGATATATATAAAAAGGCAAGTCAAACTACCTCAATGGTTGCTGAGAGGGTTAAATAGCTGAACTCACTAATTAGAAGGGGCGTCTGGATACTTTTGGACACGGATAGCGAATTTATACAGCTATTATCCAACCAAATAAGGAATCTCTTCCTTCACACTTGCTCACACGTCTGTCCATTTCCGGTTGCTTGTAAAGTAGTTGGTCTTTTCAAAGCTTTATGGGCTATTTGTCTGACCTTTGACGTTTTCATTAAAATCCCAAGTTGGCAGCTGTCCATGAAGCTGCTCTTCGTTTTCTGACACTGCGTGGGTTCATATTCAGGGCACAAACATTGCCTCTGACTGGTGTTTGACCAATTTGACAATACATTACAACCACTGACGTTGATTATCTGGCACCTGTGAACAGTCAGTTCTTGAAGGTGATGGCAAGAGTAAGGATCTGAACCAGACTGTAATGGCTAGTCGACTGGGTGAGAACATCTCCAACACATCTGGCAGGTCTTGTTGGGTGTTCCTAGTATGCAGAGGTCAGTACCTACTGAAAGTGCTCGAACCCAGGACAACCTGTGAACCAGCAACAGGGTGCCCATGGGTGCCCAGTTCTCACTGGAGGCCTCATCTCACAACTTCCAGAACTTAAAGGATCTCCTGCTAACGTCTTGGTGCCTGATACCCCAGGACACCTTCAGAGGACTTGTGGAGTCCATGCCTTGAGTGGTTAGGGCTGTTTTTGAGGCACACCGGGGACCTACTAAATATTAGATAGGTGGTTTTAATGTAATGGCTAATGGGTGTATATGTGGAAAAGTGTGCTCAGTATGGAAATTAGAAAGTGAAGTGACAGCCAGGGCTCTATAAATAAGAGTGCTGGGCTGAAAATAGGCCCTGAGCATCCACCAGCATTGTTAGAACATCCGGCGTTTAACCTACATCAGGAATGGTGTCATCACAAGCCGGGCTGCTGGAGTGCCATGCTCTAAATTACTTTCAGACTTTTAATTGACTTAGGAAATTAGCCGGGTCAGCCCACAATCATTTCAGAAGTTTACTTTTTTTTTTTTTTTTTTTTTTTTTACAAAGCATCAGTTCATATGTAGACTGTGTGTGTGTGTGTGTGTGTGTGTGTGTGTGTGTGTGTGTGTACCAGACAGTATTGGGGTTCCTTCGCTGTCATCTTGATGTCATCTTCGGTCAGCCCCTCTAAATTATTCGGTTGACCTATTGTTAGCTTTTAGCATTTCAGTCTTTTTAGCCATTCCCCCAGCTTCACCGCACCATAGTATGGCCCCAGGCGTTTCTGGCTTCTGGATACCCAAAGCTCCCCTACATAAATATACACAGCAGAGCTTCCACCTCTCAGCCTTTCCCCATCTCTGATCAGTCTAGCATTAGCTTTTAGCCTTTTAGCTTTGCTTCTAATTACCCGAAGTAGCTGTTACATTTAGCCTCAAAAACCAGTTAACATGTCCATGTGGGGCCTGTATTTGGTAGCGCAAGTAGATACCAGAAAGTTGTATCCTCAGGTTTCACGTTGGCCCTCTGGATGCCTACCATGGGCCCCCTTAAGGTTGTACACTGCATATGGGCCCTAGATGGGGCCAATGTCAGGTGAAGGTGGGCTGTAATGATGGGCCCCCACTTTGGAAAGCCTAACTGGGTTCCTGTAAAAATAGGTACAAACCCATTTATGCTCATGGTCCATGCCCACCTGGAACCTACCTGGCCCACCCATGTAAGACCCACATTAAGCATGTTGGCTGGGAAGGCTTTCTCTAGTAGAGTGTATTCCATTTTAGGGGTGTTATGTAACAGTGTAGGGGTTGGTCCCCTGAAATTGGTCTGTTTGAGTTTGTTCATTAACTCTCATTATTCAACTAAACATTATTTAACTCCTATTCTGGGGCACATTTTAAGATGTGTATTATTAATATTATTATTAGACAGCAAACAGTGTGTGTGCTGCACAGCTCCAGGGGGCTGGGTTTGTGGGTCTGATCCTCTCTCTGGTCTCTTTCTGTGAAAGGTTCAGTTTCCTCTCATGTCCCAAAACCACATGGTAGGTAAATTAGCTATGCTAAAGCCCTACATGGGAGTGTGTAGTACCCTGTGATGGACTGGATAAGATTATTAATGTATTTATTTATTTATTTATTTATTATTTATTTATGTATGTATTTATTTATTTCAGACTAGATGTTTGGTACAACTTTTGGAAAATCTGAAATATTTCTTTACCACATGTTTACAAATGTCCCTCTCATGATTTATCTGATTATTCTGATTATTCCCACATTGAATTAGACCTAAACAGAAGGAACTGTCATTTTTGTTCTCTGCGCAACAAAGGAGATGAATGAGGAGCTCCT
The DNA here is from genome assembly GCF_030463535.1 of Salminus brasiliensis. Classification (NCBI taxonomy): domain Eukaryota; kingdom Metazoa; phylum Chordata; class Actinopteri; order Characiformes; family Bryconidae; genus Salminus; species Salminus brasiliensis. The sequence continues at coordinate 5,266,085 of NC_132883.1, forward strand.
CTTCGTTCTATCTGGTTGATAGACATCTAGTCACAAACTCCTCATGTGTGTCTCTGTGTGTGTGTGTGTGTGTGTGTGTGTGTGTGTGTGTGTGTGTGTGTGTACGTGTTTGGGGAGAGATGCCATTGTTGTCTGCTGAATGTCATGGATCTGTGATCAAGGTTGCCAGATGTTGTTGAAGAGAGCTTTGGCTTTATTGTTCCAGATGACGGGCCCTATTCTAAAGGGAGTAAAGAGTCTGCAGTGAGTGACAGCAGTGTGGGCTCAAAGAGACGCAGCATTGCAGGTATGACACACAGCCACCGTCAGCCCGTTTTTTAAGGACAATATTTTATACTTCTGTGAAAGACTCACGACTCACGTAGACGTAAACGTAACGATAAAGGAACTGATTGATCTGATTAATTAATGTGATAGAACTGCAGAGATACAGCCAGCATCAGTTAGTATAGAAACTGAAGCTCGTTCAAGCAGCAGAGATAAATGAAATTAGAAAAGCTAGTTTAGGTAAATTAGTTATTCCATATGAGCTGCATGGTGCTGCTCTATGGCAATAAGGGCCTTTTTTTGCCTAATTACTTATTAATACTCATTAATTTATTTATTTTGATAAATTTTACTTTACTTTTTTTTTTATAAATTTTACTTTTTACTTTTACTTTCCATCGCTGCAGTGCCCAGGGAGCAGGTGAGGGTGAAGGGCCTTGTTTAATTGTCAGCAACAACGGCAGCTTGCCAAACCTGTGTATCAAACCCTCATCCACTAAATATCCCTCCAAATATATATATATATATATATATATATATATATATATATATATATATATATATATATATGGCTATTTGAATTATTTATGCAATTTTAATGTAAAAATCTGTACTGATTATCTTACCAAGAGTGACTCCAGTGATATAAGCAGTATGACTAGGTTTGATCAACTCTAGGTCAGGCCAAGTCTAGATGCCACAGATGGATCTATTTGGGCTTCTTTTGGCCCAATACAGAAATGCTGTACAAACACAAGGCTCAATACACGAGGCCCAAAATCAAGGTTTCATACCAAAATACCATGCCAAACCATAAATATGGCTGCTACTGACTGCTACTGACCCGTTCCTTTGCTATATCCTAGCTTTATTTGGTTTGCTAGCTAGTAACTTTATTAGCACGTGTCATAAGGTTTAGTGCTGTGGGCGGAGCATGGAGAGAGCTATTTTTTCTCTAGACACATTTTGGAAGTAGGTCTTGATAGTCTGTTAAAGCAGCATTATGCTACACTTGGTATTTTTGCTCCTGGGCTCCCCCTGCAGTTGTGAAATGTAATTGACTTTTACAGCACTGCAGTTAATACAAATCATGTTTTGAGCGCCCCCACCATGGACAGCTATACACGTGCATTTGCTGACAAGATGAGGGATCCAGAAGCAGCATCTGAAGGTAGAGAAGCATATGGACTGAGGGGGAGAGTAATACTAGAGGATTTTACACTAATATGACTCTAGTTACGCAGTTCTGGGTAGGGGTCTGGAGTTCCACACCATCTCAGATAGCAGTCAGAAGGACGTAGTTTAAGTCATGATAATTAAATGGTTCTTTTTTTAAGCCCATTTCTACCCGATTTAGGTGAGCCAAAAAACACCCCCTCGGTAGGACTCCCCCCTCACACCACCTCCCTTTTTCAAACTGCTGTTAATACAGCATGTTAATACAGCATCCATCTACCTACCCGGAGAGAACATAGCCAATTGTGCTCTCTCAGCCTCCAGCCACTCATGACAAAGCAGCATGGCTTGGGATTCGAACTTGCGACCGCCGTAGGGGTAGTGCATTAGACCGCAGAGCCACACCCTCCTAAAAATAAAGATGCTACAAAGGGTTTGAAGGTTTTTGGGTTTCATAAAGAACCCTGGTTGTAAAAGACTCAATAGCTCAACAACATCACAACAAAAACCAATAAAAAGTATTTTTAATTTACTTTCATTTTGGACCCAAACCCCTTCATATATTCTCCAGTGAGATGATCACTCTTTAATAATAACTCATGGCAGCACGCAGGCATGCATTTCAATGATGTTTGCTAAGAGCTGTGTTGATGTAACACACTGTATTCATGTGTATCATGTGAGTCGTGTAAATTTGAACACCAGTTCCTCAGTGCAGATTCCCCCCTGGCTCCTAAAACTGCATTTTTACTCTCACGTAATCGGCCCTTGGCCCCTGTTTTTGAATTCGTAAGTATTAACAGTTTACAGACAGTTGATCTTACAGCGTCTTACAGTTCATCACTTGGATTTGAGCGTATTTGTGGGTGGATTGGTTCCTACCTCGACGCTACTTTTTTTCCAGCTGTGGCACCTGCCCTCAGAGTTCAAGCAAATGAAATGTGTTTAAGCAACTAGAAAATTCTGTAAGTCTGTGAAAGTGTTCCAGTGTAAGACCACCTGCTTCAGCTCAGCACAGAACATCTGTTTAGAGAGTCTCTTTAGTTAAGAGCCTTAAAGGATCAGGCTCCAGGTTGACTTCTGAGTACTGCGTATGAGTACTGCATATGCTTATTCATGCTGCCTGTGAATATCAGTATGCACACTAATATGTGTGTATGTATGTTTATACATAACCCTAAGAGTATGATTTATATATTTACATATATATATATATATATATATATATATATATATATAAATGTATTTATTTATTTATTGGTGTGCATACTGATATTCACAGGCAGCATGAATATATATATATATATATATATATATATATATATATATATATATATGTACAATAGTAATATATTATGTATAATGTTGTTTAACGTTTGTGTGGATGTGCGTGTAGATGAGCACCGCGGACTGACGACTGTGGAGCTGATAAAGAGAGAGGGATGCAGTCTCGGCCTCACCATCTCCGGTGGCTCCGACAAAGAAGGCAAGCCCAGAGTGTCAAACTTAAGACCGGGAGGACTTGCAGCCAGGTAAGATAAAAAAAAAAAAAACACACACACACACACACTTAAATAAGGACAAATAAATATGTCTCATATGTATTACAGTGGAATTCCAAAGTTTGGGCGCCCTTGGTCATTGGACAAATGTTACATTTGTTATTGTAAAATGGTGTCATTTAGCATCCTTACCTTTCTTTACAAATTTACACACACACACAGACACACACACTTAAAATATATTATAATCTTATACTCTTAGAAACAGAGAGAGTATAATATTTCCAGTATATGTGTGTAGTAGCATATGTATGCGGCTTTGGGCTATATATTATGTGTGTGTGTGTGTTTGTGTATATCCTCAGGATCAGTGCTGTTGCATCACATCAACCCTGAGAGTGTGATTTGGCTTGACTACACAAGCTAAAGTACACACACACACACATACAAACACACACACACACGCACACACACACATGCACACACACAAACACACACACATACATACACAGGATTCATTTGGACATTGAGAAGAATTAAAACCGAGTAGTGAAGCTTTGGGCAGCAGGAAGACATAAAAGGAGTAGTGGGGGAGTGTGAGAGTGTGTGTATGTGTGTGTGTGTGTGTGTGTGTGTTTCCATTCTCTTCTCAGGTTATAGAACAGAAAGCGATAAGACCATGTGATCCTCCTTTTGCTGAGCTTTTCAACAAACAGTACAAACACTGAAAAACCCATTGGTTTTAGGTGTGTCTTAAGAATGAGTGTGTGAGTGTGTGTGTGTGTGTGTGCCTTTCAAGTCCAGTCCTGGGGACCCACTGCCCCGCATAGTGCCCTCATCTGATCCAGCTTATCATCTAAATAATCAAACCCTTCCTTACCTGGATTAGGTATGCTGGGTGTGCAGAGGACACCTGATGCTGTGCGGGACAGGGGTCCTCAGGACTGGCCTTGAAACCCCCTGCTTTAAAAGAAGAGCTGCATGTATGTGTTATGGAGATAAGCTAAGCGTAACTGATGCACTTATGAGGGAAATAGGTCATTTTGCTGCCCATCTATGCCCAGTCTGGCAGCAGCAGAGCAGCACTGTCTGGGGCAGTCCGGGGTTGAGTGCCTTGCCCAAAAGGGGCAACCAGTTATAACCTGATAGTGCTGGGATTTGAACCCACGACCCTCTGATTGATGGCTTACCTCTCTTACACACACTGTATGTCCAAATGTTTGTGGACACCACTTCTAATGAATGTTTTCAGCTACTTTAAGTTGCATCCATTGCTGACACAGCTGTGCAAATTCACACACACACACACACACACACCGATTGTCTAGTCCCTGTAGAGATGTATTGCCAGTAGAACAGGGTTCTCTGGAGCAGATAAACATGAATATAAAAGGCTCTTTAACTCAAAGTAAGCAATGAGATGCACTATTTGGACAAAAGTATTGGGACACCTGCTCATTCATTGTTTCTTCCTACATCCCACAAGTGTACTAAAACAGAGTTTATTCAGCTTTTATAGAGTAACTGGGGAAAGATTTCTACTCTATTTTGAACATTGCTGTTAGGATTTGATTGCATTTAACAACAAGTGCGTTAGTGAGGTCAGGATGTTGGATGATCACCATCCCACCGCATCTCAAATGTATTGGATAGAGCTCCATCCTTCATTCCAGAGAACACAGTTCTTCCACTGCTCCACAGCTCAACGGTGAGAGGCTTTACACCTGATCCAGAGAGTCCTATTCTATTGGCAATACTTCTTCACAGGGACTAGATGAGCTGTGTGTGTGCATTTGCACATTTGTGGCAGCAATGGGTGCAACTTAAAGTAGCTGAATGCATTCATTAGAAGGTGTGTCCACAAACATTTGGACATATAGTGTAAATACATACATATATTGTCTTGCTTACGCAGAAACCTTGTATCTCCAAAAATGCCACTTTACAGGAGAAGGAAAAAAACATATATACATTTGAGGTAAAAATGGCCTGTTGTGTCATCCTGTGTACACAGTCCTAATGCCTCATCCAACAGGTGTGTGTGTGGGTGTGTGTGTATCCAGCTGTCAGTAATCAATCTTGCTTACTCTAACACATGGTGCTGATATTCCTGGGCAGAAGGTTCTTCAGCACACTTCACATTTAATGTGGTTCAGGTTTAAAAAGCTGTCAGTGCGGCTCGGCCTCCAGAGGTTGACACACGACACACTCTGCCTACAGAAGCTGACACATGACACACTCTGTAGAGACTGAAATTCATTGCTGGCTTATTTCCACATTCTTCATGTTGAAAGGAAGGAATACAGTTCTTTATGTTTGTGTTGAACAGCAGTTCATCTTGTTACCACATGTATATATATGTTTTTGGTATCACTTTACTTAGATGGTCCATTGTAGATGCATCTTAGCTGCTCACCTGACATTCAACTACTTAAATACAACTGAAGTCTAAGTTTAATGTATATCATTGTCTATTGAATGTAACCATACACCTAACCTTAACCTTAGGGTGAGGATCTAGGCTTGATTCAAGGGTATGGGTAAGGCTGGGGTTTATTTTTGGGGTTGATTCAAGGGTAAGAGTAGGGTTAAGGTTAGGATGTAATGATAAGGGTAAGGTTAGGGTAAGGATTTAGGGTTGATTCAAGGGTAAGGTTAGGGTTAAGAATAGGATTTAATGTTAAGGGTAAGGTTAGGGTTAGGGTAAGAATTTAGGGTTGATTCAAGGGTAAGGTTAGGATCAGGGTGAGGATTTAGGGTTGATTCAAGGGTAAGGTTAGGGTTAAGAATAGGATTTAATGTTAAGGGTAAGGTTAGGGTTAGGGTAAGGATTTAGGGTTGATTCAAGGGTAAGGTTAGAGTAAGGGTGAGGATTTAGGGTTGATTTAAGGGTAAGGTTAGGGTTAGGGTGAGGAGTTGGGGTTGATTCAATGGTATGGGTAAGGTTAGGGTGCGGATTTAGGGTTGATTCAAGGGTATGAGTAAGGTTAGGGTTATGATTTAGGGTTGATTCAAGGGTATGGGTAAGGTTAGGGTTAGAGCGAGGATTTGGGGTTGATTCAAGGGTAAGGTTAGGGTTAGGGTGAGGAATTAGGTTGGTTCAATGGTGTAGTTAGGGTAAGGGTGAGAATTTAGGATTTATTCAAGGGTATGAGTAAGGTTACGGTTATAATTTAGGGTTGATTCAAGGGTATGGGTAAGGTTAGGGTGAGGAATTAGGGTTGATTCAAGGGTAAGGGTAAGGTTAGGATTAGGGTTAAGGTTAGGATTCAATGTTAAGAGTAAGGCTAGAGTTAAGGTTAGGATTTAGGGTTGGTTTTAGGGTTTAGAAAAGCTGGTCATCCAGTTGAAAACATACCTAATGCTGGTAAGCTAGCTGGTTAACTAGATCTTGGACAGCATATTGTATTTTCCTTTGATTCTGGTCATGCTGGTCATACTGGTCGTCCAGCTTGGTGATGCTCGTGATGTTGCTCAACCAGCTTGGTCTTGCTGGTCATGCTGATCAACCAGCTGGGTCATGCTTGGTCAGCCTGGTGGTCTAGCTTGGCACCTGTTTAGGCTGTTTTGTTAGCTGGGTGGTCTTCTCTTGACCTCCACAGTACCCCTAAACTGCCTTTAAAGCAATAGAACACAAGAGGATGTGTGTTATCGTGAAAAAACAGCACAGCTGTGATGAAGCAGACATGAGCCGAAGGCAGGAACATAGGTTTCTTTGTGGAGCTTGTGTCTTATGTGCAGTAAAAGCTGCTTGTATTTGTGTGTGTGTGTGTGTGTGTGTGTGCTGAATGATGGACTTGCGGCAAAAGCATTTAGACTGTTGTTGTTTTTGCTAAATTACGTCTTTATGCAGAGTAATGTGTGTTTGAGTGCGGTATGGTGGTGCTAACAGGCAAACGCTCAGTGCTGGGCGACAGCCGCTAGAGAGAAGGGCCTAAATTAGCTTCCACGCAAGCTTATCATGAGTCATCTTTGGTCACATCACACACACACACACACGCACACACACATGCAAAACCACATTGCTGTGCAGATGCACCTTAAAGGGCTTTCCGAATGTGTGGTTTACTGACGCGACTGTTGATTTGCCATTCCATTACAAGTCACATGACCACCACCATGTCTCATGTCTTCTGCTGTTTCTGGAGCAGCTTTCAGTTCCTGTCGAACTTCTTTCCCATTTTTCTTTGTAGAAGGCGTCTGCTTCTGAGATGTTCCTGGAAATACCACAGACGTTTTATATAAAACATAATAATTGCATTAGTATGGACAAAGCCAAGAACGGACCAGCCCCTCCGTACTTAATGGCAATGGTCAAAAGCCGATCCGCACCAAGAGCCCTTCCAGCTTCAAGTACGGCTCGGCTCGACCCACCATCCTTTAAGATCCACGGAAGACAAGCGTCCAGATTTTTTACTGTCCTGCACCAAAGTGGTGGAACGAACTTCCCCTGGGTGTCCGAACAGCAGAGTCCAACGCTCGCTGTCCTCAAACCCAGACTGAAGACCCTCCTCTTCTGAGAGTACTTGGGCGAATAGTAGAGTGGTCTCCTTACTTGACTTGTGTTTATTAGAGTCTAAGCTTAGAGATATTCTTAGAAGTCTATTCAAACTAGCTGAGGTTTTTCTTGGGTAAATAGCAAAGCACTTTTGTAAGTCGCTCTGGATAAGAGCGTCTGCTAAATGCCTTAAATGTAAATGTATGGTCTGAATCTGTGCGGTTTGAATCCAGGAGTGACCAGCTGAACATGGGGGACTACATCAAGTCAGTGAACGGCATCAATCTCTCCAAACTGCGGCATGACGAGATCATCAGTATGCTGAAGAACATCGGAGAGAGAGTGGTGCTAGAGGTGGAGTACGAACTGCCTCCTTTCGGTATGAACACTACACACACCTGCACTAGGAAACACAGTGACTGTTGGCTTAAAGAGCTTATATCATGGGGCCATATATGGAAATGAGCTGTGTTCCCTAATGTCACAAGAACCAATTTATTTACATATTCAGCCTACCACAGTTAAGCTCCGCCCATTTTGCATTCTACATCTACAGTTCTCGGGACTGTTTCAGCCTTGAGTGCTTCAGCCTTTTCAGCCTAAAGGGCATCCAATCAGAACAGAGCATGTTTCACTTTCAGGTGCAAAGAGTGTGTCTTCTGTGATTGGATTTTCTCAGACAATAAGAAAAAAAAAAACTTACAAATAATAATTACTGTGGATTTTGGATTTATTCAGAATCAACTAAATATAAATAATCAGAAAATATAAATATCAAAATCAGATCTCATCTGGTGATGCTGGGGACACATTTTAATGACAAGTGCAACCAGAATCTGGTCAGTATATCCAGATACTTGTATCCGGATACAAAACACATGTTAATGCCAGGTGTAAACAGGCCCAAAGACATTCCCATGGTACCTTTCTACAGATAAACACTGTTCAAACGCTAGAATCTAACACTATACTGGGGCCCCTTCTGCTCCCCTATCAAAGGATATGTAAGACAATTTAGCTGTAAGACCATTTAACACACATTTAACTTGTATCACAACAAAACCACCCCAATAAATCCTCACTTCAGCACAACTGCTATATTGTCTAATGCATTTAGAAATCCTACCAATCTTACAATCTACAAATACACAGCATACACAGTCTCTTGTCACTTCGAGACTTGACTACTGCAACTCTCTTCTGGCTGGTCTTCCTCTGCGCACCATCAGGCCCCTGCAACTTATCCAGAATGCAGCGGCACGGGTCGTCTTCAACGTTCCTAACTTCAGCCATGTCACTCCACTGCTGCGTTCTCTCTTCACTGGCTTCCTGTAGCTGCTGCCCAGGTCATCAGATTTAAAACCCTAACGCTGGCCTACAAAGCCTAGAACGGACCAGCCAGCCTTTCCGTACTTGATGGCGATGGTCAAAAGCCGATCTGCACCAAGAGCCCTTCGAGCTTCAAGTATGGCTCGGCTCGACCTGCCATCCCTTAAGATCCACGGAAGACAAGCGTCCAGGCTTTCTTCTGTCCTGCACCAAAGTGGTGGAACCAATTCCCCTGAGTGTCCGAACGGCAGAGTCCAACACTCGCTGTCCTCAAACCCAGACTGAAGACCCTCCTCTTCAGAGAGTACTTGTGTGAATAGTAGAGTGGTCTCCTTACTGACTTGTGTTTAGTAGAGTCTAAGATTAGAGGATCTTTGAATTATGAATCTATTCTAACTAGCTGAGGTTTTTCTTAAGTAAATAGCAAAGTACTTTTGTAAGTCTGCTAAATGCCGTAGATGTAAATGTAAATACACATTGCTGGTGGTGAGTGAGATCAAGTATGAAAACTTTTGAGCAGAAACTCATGTCAGTTCCTGTTTATCTTCATAGAAATAAGCAAAAGGGCGAGCCTTGCCATAAGCCGTCCTTATAGATCGTCAGAGCCGGATTGTGCAGCTCTGGATTGAGCGGAAGAGCAGTTTCAGCATCTTGCTCAATATTGGCGTCACTGACTGTCTCCTACTGCATGTCACATGGCTTCTGGAGGTGCACACGGGCCATCAAATTCAGACAGCTCAGTGAAATGCCATTACATCACAGCTATTGCTCCAGCTGATTTTAGGTTCAACCTTGTATTTTTGCCCACAGCCCGTCACCATGTATCACTACACTGGTTGCTCTAGTGTTGCATTGCAGAAAGAATCAATGTTGATAGCATTCAGCCTGTTTCCTTTTCCCTTTGGACTCCCAAGGATACTCAGATATGAAAATGATTGAGGGTGTATACAGTCAACAGGGAGCTGTGCTGTAAGCGAACTGAGTTGTGTACAGTCTCTCTCTCTCTCTTTCTCTCTCTCTCTCTCTCTCTCTCTCTTTCTCTCGGTCAGCTCCCAGCAATCCGAGCAGCATGATCTCCAAGACCATTGAGGTGTGTCTGGAGAAAGAGGGCAACAGTTTTGGCTTTGTACTCCGAGGTAAGGCCCCATCTGTAGTACAAAGACCTTGTAGCTCAGTTTTGCTGTTTTCAAAGCTACTTCTGCTGTAAAGTTGCCTTTTTGGAGACGCAAGGATCATTCATTTTATATATACATACAGCTCCTGAAAAAATAAGAGACTATTAGAGAATTTATTTGCAGAAATGACAACTGCTCAAAACAATACTGCTCTATTAATGCAAAGAAATGATTATAATAATTATAATGCAAAGAAGTTATTATTGAAATTTAAACACAGTACTAATATCTGAACTTTAGAGATATTTTACTTGAACAGCTTTAATGTCTCGGCCGGCTCTCCACTAGTCTTTCACATTGCTGTTGGGAAATTTAAAAAGTTGTGGTCTCTTAAGATATGCTCTCTTAATATATATATGTATGCAGTATATGGGCAGTAGTGGTTCATCTCTGTAGTGTGGAGTTCAGCAGAGTGATAGTTAAAAAAATAAGTAAATATTATATGGTCACCTTAGTTAAATAGTGACTCAATCAGAAATATATATCATTGCTCTGATGAAAGCATGTATCTCCAAAATGGGGACTTTACAGGAGAAGGCAGAAATTACCTTGACTTTGAGTTTGTTCCAAAACTTTAGAGCATTTCTATTGGTCCATTCATCCAGAATCATTTACACAGTGTACAGAAGCAGCTATAGGGTTCAAACCATGGAGAAAACATAAAACAGAAGATTGAAAATTGAGATACAGGTGTACATGTTTATACAGTAATATACAGCTTGAGTAAAAAATGTCAGCTCCAACCATTGTTATGATAATGTCATTTGTAATTTGACATCTGTATTACATTAGAAAGGATTGTATTTTTCAAGTATTTTCATTTATTGTCTCTAAGTTTTGCATTCCAGTGTCTGTTTGTGTGTGTGTGTGTGTGTGTGTGTGTGTGTGTGTGTGTGTGTGTGTGTTTTTCAGGGGGGTTTCATGAGGACTGGCATAAGGCTCGTCCTCTGGTAGTGACCTACGTCAGGCCCGGCGGCCCTGCAGACAGGTGAGACCATAATGAGTCAGTGAGTGTGTTTGTGTGTGTGTGTGTGAGTGTGTGCACATTACAAGTCTGCACTGTCCAGAGTGAGATGTTTTTCCCCATTATTCACTGGGGCAGTGTGCCTGGAAAATTTGGAGCTATTCTGACCATGAGCGTGCACTATCGAGTGTGTGATGCTCGTGGAGTGTGTTTGTGTGGTGATGGAAACGCACTTGGTCCATAGTTTGCTCGCATACACCATGTTAAAATGCTGTGGGTGTGATATTGTAAGTGTTTAATGTGTATGATTGGGTAGTCTGGTTGTGTGTGTGTGTATGTATGTGTGTGTGTGTGTGTATGTAGTGCGTTTAGGCCTGAGAGCTGGTTGCTGAGGCATTTGTGCTAACTGAAGCGTAATCTGATGGCATTATAATGAGTGAGAAGAGCAGAAAACAGCCTGCAGCATGAATGCACACACACACACACACTGTAGCACTAAAGGAATAGATCACACACACCCACAAACACTCACACACTCCGAACCAAACAAAGATCTCTCCTTCAAACAGACGTACACACACTCTTAAGTGCTGGTGAGGCTACCTGTCCCCATCGGCTAATGGAATATCCTCTATTACCATAATCACAAGCACTTCCAGAACCGTCCCACTGCGTGCAAAGCACACGAGTGCATGCAAGGCAGCGCCTTACTTTGCAACAGAGGTGAATAGAGTAGCCCTAACCCCTACTTGAAGCACCAATTTCATAGGAAAATCCACATTAGTATGAGCTCATACTCAAATTTCATGATGGTCAAACCCCAGACTATACAGCCAGGTCCATATATATTTGGACGTTGACAAAAGTATTGTTATTTTAGCTGCGTACTTAAATACTGATGTTGAATACAAAAGAAGGTATGTACATTCAAATCGGACGAACAGGTTTGCAATCATACAAACAAAGTATTGGGACACTTGCTCAAGAGCTTAACCTTCTAGTGAGGTCAGGATTTTGGATGTTCACCACCCCCACCTCATGCCCAACTCCCAGACTCATCCCAAAAGTATTGATTAGAGCACCAACCACCATTCCAGAGAGTTTTTCCACTGCTCCACAGCTCAGTGCCCTCATAGCCCTATAGCCCACGGCTGGCATTAGACACAGAACCAAAAGGTTCATCAGGTTTATCTGCTCAAGAAAGTCCTATTTTAGTGGCAGTACGTTTCTACAGGGACTAGACAAGCTGTGTGTGTGTATGTATGTGTGTGTGCATATCTGTGTCAGCAGTGGGTGCAACTTAAAGCAACTGAATGCATTTATCAGAAGGGGTGTCCACAAACATTTGGACATGTTGTGTATGTACTTCTGGAAACTGATTATCCAACATCCTGACTTCACTGGCATTCTTTTTTGTATCCTTGATTTCGGAAGAAACAATGGATGAGCAGGTGTCCAAATACTTTTGTCCATACAGTGTAGAGCTGCTAAAATATCACTTGTTATTATGAATTTTAAGTTTCTGTAATGCTCTGTCTGCTTTCTTCCACCTACACTGCTTCTCCGCTCCAGGAATCAAACCCCCTTTCAATCTCTCTTTCTCTCTCTCTCTCTCTCTCTCTCTCTCTCTCGCTCTTGCTCTCGCTCCTAAGTGCATATATGGTTATATACTGTATATGTAAATGTAATGTAAATATATACATAACCATACATTACCAGGTCATAACACTACCTCCACCAGGTTTGACAGATGAGTTGGTATGCTTTGAATCATGATTATCTTTTTTTCTTTCTCACTCTCTCTCTCTACCTCCCAACTCTATGTCTCTCTCCCAGAGAGGGCACTCTGCGTGCAGGTGATCGAGTGCTGAGTGTGAATGGAGTGGCTCTGAACCGACAGAAACATGCGGACGCTCTGACGCTGCTCATGCAGAGCACCCAGGAAACGTTCTTCCTTATCGAGTATGACATCACAGTCATGGGTGAGCGCACACACACACACACACAAGGCACATTTTTTTATTAGGGGGATCATTAGGGGTATCACCAAATGATTCTGATTCGTTTTGCTGGTTGCTGGTTCAGTCCCCAGGACCAGCACTCAAGGCTGGAGCAGATAAACATGAACCTTTTGGCACTGTGCCTAATGCCAGACATGGGCTAGAGGGGTATAAAGACCCCAAGCATTGAGCTGTTGAGCAGTGGAAGAACTGTGTTCTCTGGAATGATGGTGGTGCTCCATCCAATACTTTTGAGTGATTATCCAACATCCTGACAACACTTATGCTTTGGTCACTGAATGCAATCAACTCTTCACAGCAATTTACTCCTGCCAAAGCAGAATAAACCCTTTTTAATAACCTTGATCTCAGAAAAACAGTAAATGACCAGGTGTCCCAATACTTTTGTCCATATATTGTAACTCAGACCTAATTGCTCCCTGATGTGCTTGCCCACTGCTCCGTGTTTTCTCACTAGTGTGAGTGCTCCCATCTCCCCAAACACACATGGTCCCTGCAACAGCTCTGCTAAATGCAGACTAGGTGTGAGGAAATGCGTGTGTGTGGTACTCCAGGGGGTGGCAGCAGTGGAACCCTTTTGGTGATTTTTACAGATCTATCAAAGATTTTCCACCAGAACTTTTAACCAGGCAGAGAATGTGTTTAAGCATCTAAGGGGTTCTTTGACTTTCCGTGGGTCTGTAAAGAAGGTGAACAGTGTACAGCAAGCTTTTGCATTTTTGTATGTGCATCAATTTGATTGTGCGTATATGTGTGTGTGTGTGTGTGTGTGTGTGTGTGTGTATGTGTGTGTGTGTGTGGCAGACTCAGTGCAACAGTCCACAGGTCCTCTGCAGGTAGAGATTGTGCGGTCAGGCGGCTCTGTACTGGGACTGAGCCTCACCACCTCCCTCTACAGGAACAAACATGTCATTACAATCCAGAAAATTAAACCTGCCAGCGTTGCAGACAGGTGAGAACAGCATGCAAGCGCAGATACACACACACACACATGCACACACACACTTACACATACAAAGAAGTATACAGACAAATGAATGCAGACAGATATACAGATATACAGACAGACAGACAGACAGATAAATAGATAGATAGATAGATAGATAGATAGATAGATACACAGACAGACAGACAGACAGACAGACAGATAGATAGATAGATAGATAGATAGATAGATAGATATTTAGATCATTTTACACTGATATAGTGATTTACACAATCCAAATATCTGTTATATAGCTCTGCTGGAAGTATTTTCTGATATGATGCTTTTAAGCTGAGCTACGTTTCTTCTGATCAAAAAGATCAGTAATGTTTACATTTCTCATCCAAATTTATCATTTTTATATTCAAGGGATTTTGATCTGTGTGGAGATCCAAAAATGTTTTGACTCCAGTTATTTCAGATCACTCAATAATGTCATGCGGCCCTTAATAAACATGTGGTCTTCATATGTTTACATGATATGAAAAAAAATAGTAATAATATAGTACAGAATTAATAGTGTGGAATTTAAGTGTAATACAGTATAAAGTGAGATGTGTTAGTAGCACAACAATATACAGTATAGTACAGCATATTATTATTAGCCTATACATACAGTAAGATGTAGTCTAATCAATAATATAATAAAAGAATAATAAGATTAACAATAGTAAATAGTATATGCAGTCTAAATATTAGCATAATATAGTAAATATATAGTGGGTACTGATAGTATAATAATAATATTATTGTTATGTCAAAATGGCCAAATACAACCAAAAACAGCTGTTCAGTTGTTCAGGTAATTTCCTGAGATCTGGTTTGGACTGTGTGAGATTTGCACGGCCTCGAGCTGCACACGAATCAGAGACCTTTTTTTCACTACAATCTTGAGAAATATGAGAAATATGATATGATATAAGTTGCTTGGACCAGTATGGCGGCAATGTTGACGCATGATCCAGCGGTCAGTGCAGCATCTAGGTATATCTAGATCAGTGCAGCATCTAGGCATAACATCACTAACCCTGTGGCGCTCTTAAATACACATGGGTGAAGGAGCTTATTTGGTCGAATACTAGATAGAACTGAACAAGAGGTGCTAGAGACACACGGCCATTTTTAAATACCGTCCTCATTTTGAGATCCCGTCACCATGTTTAAATACCGCACTATATGGTATCACCGCTAAATTTTGGTGGTATCACCACCAAATTCTTTAAATTTTTTACTACAAATTCTGAAAATATTAGCATATCTTTTTTTTGTATGATAAAACATCACTATCTTTGGATGAACAGAGCTTTACTGACTGATTAGACTGCCTGTTATCAGCTGTGAGATAAACTGAAGCTGAAATCAGGGCCTTGAGCTATTGCTGAAATTCTGAGAAACGGACGACCCTCTGCTGTAACAGCCAGCTGATGATCCAGAGCTAATGTCTAACACACCTCGTTAGTCTGTCATAGCGTCTGTCCGCCTCGTGTTAAACGAGCTAACTCAGCCAGACAGCCGGAAACAGATGACCACAGTTAATTAATAGCAGCAGACAGAGGTGGAATGTCATACAGTGATCCCTTCCTTCGCTCTCTCTCTCTCTCTCTCTCTCTCTATGTCTCTCTCTATGTCTCTCTCTCTCAGGTGTGGTGCTCTGCATGTGGGGGATATTCTTTTGGCTATAGATGGGATGAGCACTGAACACTGTTCTTTAATGGAAGCTCAGCAGCTGCTGGCCAACTCCACCGACATCACCAAACTGGAGATACTGCCTTCACAACACAACCTACATGACACAGGTACACACACACACACACACACACAAACACACACACACACACAGTCTCTTTCTCCCTGTCTTTATCTCAAACCCGTGTCTGATTCACACTCTCTCTCTTCAACTGTGTTTCCCTCCCTGTTTAGCCCCCTTGTCTGTGTGTCTGTCTCTCACTCTTTCTCTCTTTCTCGCCATCCCTCACTCTCTCTCTTTCTCTCTCCTTTCTCTCCCTCTCTCCCTCCCCCCTTTCTCTTTGTCTCTCTGTCTCACTCTCCCTTTCTCTCTTTCTCTCTCTTTCTCTGCCCCCTCTCCCTATTCTCTCCATCTCTCTCTCTCTCTCTCGTTCTCATTTTCTCTCTTCCTCTCTCTTTTTCATCCCCTCTCTCTCCCTCTCTCCATCCCTCCATCTCTCTCTCTCCCTCTCTCCATCCCTCCATCTCTCTCTCTCTCTCTCTCTCTCCCTTTTTCTATTTCTCTCTCCTCCCTCACTCTCTCCCTTTCTCTCTGTCTCTCTCTCTCTGTCTCTCTCTCTCTCTCTGTCTCTCTCCCTCTCTCTCTGTCTCTCTCTCTCTCTCTGTCTCTCTCCCTCTCTCTCTGTCTCTCTCTCTCTCTGTCTCTCTCCCTCTCTCTCTGTCTCTCTCTCTCTCTCTGTCTCTCTCCCTCTGACCTTTCTGTTTGCTGAGTGGTTATAGGGGGAATGCTTTAGGGGTCTCTCTTGCACGTGCAGTGAATCATTCTTAATCTGCAGAACGCTGATGGCAAGACATCCCCTACCCTGCGGACACATACATGCCCGCACACACACAGACACACACACACACACATCTATACACATACAGACACACAGACAGACACACACACACAGGCACGTGCACAGGACTGCATGTAATGGCCCATTCTAAGCGAGTCTGCGGGTGCTGCTTTAGCACATTAGCAACTAAACGTCAGACGAGCCGCATTAAACCTGCTTTCCAGCAAACACACACCAACAGCACACACACAACGCAGACGCAGCTTCACACACTCTTCAGCGCTCTGTATGCGCTCTGCACTGTTGCTGTGTGTGTGGCTCCACATGAATGGTGGGGGGTAAATCTCTGTAATGCTCAGACGTCTGGCTAACACGTCTCAGCTAACACCTAAATCAGACATGAGGCTCCTCTGACACTGTTTACCACAAACACTGACAGATCTGACACACAGAGCACTGGGGTAACACTGTGACAGAGGGGAGTGTGTGCTAAGAGAGAAGAAGGAAATGAATGTAGGCAGAAAGATATAAGAGAGTGGTCCACGTGCAGACCACCATGTGATTGTTTGTACAGCGTTTGTATTTTGGCCCAAAACTGCTCCGACTGTAGCCAGCTGTGGCCAGTCATTGCGGTGATTCTGTGGGCCAGAACTAGTCTCGGTTGAGACTACAGTATGCTACAGTGTACTATAGTACACTATTTGGGTTCAGCGAAGAGAACAGAGGCGTTTCTCAGCATAGAGAACGTGAGCAACAGAGATGTTTAGAGATTTCCTGCTCGGCCACCGTGCAAGACCAAAAAATGTAATATTTCGCTGATGGAAGCTCAAAACAAGCAAAAGTGTCAAATCCAAAGTACTAATCCACCCTGCAGCAGAGCCATCGAGGCAGTTGGGATAAAATCCTAGGGTGGATTTCTACTTTGCAGAACTGAATTTGCCACATTTGCTTAAAAGTGAAGCTTTGTCCTTATGAAACACCAAGAGCTACTCAAGTGCTAATAGCGCCCCCTGTTGGAGAATCTTCTGCCTGCTAAACAACGCTTTCACTTTATTATCACTAAGCTATTAGCTAAAAACAAGGACTTAAAAAGGTGGCAAATCCAGGTCCAGAAAGTAATAATTCACCTTAGGATTTTGTTCCAACTGCCTGGGGGTGGATTTTTACTTTTGGTACCTGGGCTGCAGCAGAGCCACTCAGGCAGTTGGGATAAAATCCTAGGGTGGATTTCTACTTTGCAGACCTGAATTTGCCACATTTGCTCAAAAGTTAATCTTTGTCCTTATGAAACACCAAGAGCTACTTAAGTGCTAATAGCGCCCCCTGTTGGAGAATCTTCCACCTGCTAAACAACGCTTTCACTTTATTATCACTGAGCTATTAGCTGAAAACAAGGACTTAAAAGGAAAAGGTGGCAAATCCAGGTCCAGAAAGTAATAATCCACCCTAGGATTTTGTTCCAACTGCCTGGGTGGATTTTTACTTTTGGTACCTGGGCTGCAGCACAGCCACTCAGGCAGTTGGAATAAAATCCTGGATGGATTTTTACTTTGCGGACCTGAATTTGCTTACAAGTGAATCACCAAGAGCTACTCAAGTGCTAATAGCGCCCCCTGTTGGAGAATCTTCCGTCTGCTAAAGAATGCTTTCTTTTTGCTGATTATCACTGAACTATTGGCTGAAAACAAGGACTTAAAAAGCAAAGGTGGCAAATCCAGGTCCATATAATAATAATCTTATCCAATAATAATCCACCCTAAGATTTTGTTCCAACTGCCTGGGGTGGATTTTTACTTTCGGGACCTGGGCTCCAGCAGAGCCACTCAGGCAGTTGGAATAAAATCCTGGATGGATTTTTTACTTTGCGGACCTGAATTTTCCAGATTTGTGAATCTCTGTCTTTATGAAACACCAAGAGCTACTCAGGTGATAATAGCGCCCCCTGTTGGAGAATCATCTGCCTGCTAAACAGTGCTTTTTGAGCTACATACTTTTCACACTAACTAGACTAATCGTTTGCTCCTCACAAACACACTTACAACTACAATAAGTAGGCCACTTTTGGGAAAAGCAGAGAAGGCAGAGTTTCCCCACCTCAATCAGAAGCCAAATCTTTATTAGAACAGCTCATATGTTTGGAGCTCAGTTTGGTCTGCTTTTGGAGATGCCAGCACACGTGACAAAGTAGAAGACAAACTGGTGCCGTCGTGTGGAAATATCACATTTACGAGACGAGCACATGTCAACAACACTGTCAGGTTTCTCTGGTGGAAGATTCAGATTTGAGGGCGTCAGTACAGCTAAAACTAGCTCTGCGAATTCTATTGTAAACCGAATTACTCAGCAGCAGCACAGTGGCACTGCAGGCTGTTGGGCGTTTTTTTTTGTAATGGCACCCATACCACACTAAAAGCAACATAAAAAAAAACCTAAGCAAATATGACTATAACATCACTGTCTCACAAAAAACATGTATCTCCAAAACAGCAACTTTACATGAAAAGGAAAAAGCTCCTGAACTTTAATTGAAAGTTGTATTCCAAGTCATTTCGGAGCATTTCTATTGGTTCATTTACCATGAAATTTTGACCCAATGGAAAGAGCAGCTGACAGATCACATTATGTCTAGAAAAAAAAGTGAAAAGTGGGGATACATAGTGTTTGCATGACACCGTAGATGTGCTAGTGATGCCAAAATATTTGAAACAGAAGCAAAAAAGGACATATGAAAATGACTGTCATACTAAAGACCTCTAAATTCATAAGCAGAATCCTCAGATGTATTAATTAAAAATTGTCATTGTTTTTTTTCCAACTTAGAATAGAACAGTAAAATAAAATAAAGTGCAACAATACAAATTAACACCGAATTAAAGCAGAGGGGGGTATAAGGATATACATTTGGCAAGAAGCACACAGCAGATAGGCCTAAGTCAGGCCTATATGGTCACCATGCTAACAACAAACACAGTGATTTCACAGTGAGTTCAGGACACAAACTAACAACCTAAAAACCCATTGTACTCTGAGTATTTGATTCAGATGAATGATTGGGGGTTTAATTGAGCTCTGTGCTTTGCTGCAGTATCAGAAAAAGATTTAGGCTGAAAAGAAAGCAACAGCAACCAAGTAGGCCTCAGGCTCCATGGGGGCAGAAAACGAGCTGAAGTACTGAAACCAGGGAGTGTATTTCACAAAGCAGGATTGGTCATTTAGCTGAGGAACTGCCAAAAAGTTCAGTACTGCTTAATAGGATCATCCCTCAGCTCTTCTCCTGTTGGATAGGCTCAACTTTTGGCCTAAATCTTGCTTTGTGACCCCAGATAGCTTAATAATATGAGCAAAATGTCCTTAATAGCCAATCCCCACTGGCGGACGTGGTCTGCTTAATATATGGACCGTCTCTTGGTTAATTAAGGCTCATTAGTGTCTCCCTCTCCAAACCCCGCCCCCTCTCCTAACCCCTCCCCCCAATCTCTCTGTTTTCTCTGTAGTGTTTTTATCCTCTTTTAAGCAATCAGAGACGGTTTTAAAAATGCATTTCTCTCCACTGCTCTCAGCTTTATCCAAGCTAGCGAGCAAATGTAAGCAAAAGAGAGAGAGAGAGAGAGAGAGAGACTGACTGACTGACTGACTGACTGACTGACTGGGATGTGTGTGTAGAACATGTGTCTGTTAGCTGGTAGCCTGTAGCCAAACAGCCATGGTAATGTCACTGATCACTGAGCCAATGTGGAAAATCTCCCCAAACCTTTTCCCGGGGGTCTTTAGCATGAGCCGAGTGCGCTGTGTGCTCTTCCTCTGGGTGGTCTTGGTTTCTGTGTGTTCTGCTGTGTGTTTCCTGGCTTGTGCAGTCATGTTTTTGTCTCTGTGTGTGTGTGTTTGGCTGCAGTGCGTGTCCAGAGGAGTAGTCAGCGTCAGTGGGACTCCAGTGTGAACTACCTCAGCTCCCCCCCTCCACCCCACCACAGCAAAACCCCCCCAGCCTGGAACAACACCACCCCTACACACTCCCACTGCAGATGTGAGTCTTGTGAGTGTATGTTGTGTGCAGCTGGGCATATGTGTCTGTGTGCAAATACAGGTGTGTACAGCGCTTATGCAAGTGTGTATGGATACATGGATCTGTGCATGCATATGCAGATAGGTGTGAGCAGTGTGTGTATATGTGCATGCATGCATATGCAAACATGAGAGGTGTGTGTGTGTGTATGCAAATGTGAGAAGGCTGTGTGTATCTGTATGCATGCTACTATATAACTGTGTGCATGCAGATGTAAGGGGTCCTGTATCTACATGCATGCATATGCAGATATGCAGTGTGGTTGTGTGTGTATATATGCAAATGTGAGTAGGCCGTGTGTGTGTGTGTGCGTGTGTGTGTGTGT